>NC_048596.1:8669352-8969352 GCF_003668045.3 Cricetulus griseus
CCAGGTTTCATCATCTGCGGCCTTTCCACAAACAATTCCCAGTGTTTTAAAGGGGATGAAGGAGCAGAATTTTGTGTGGTGAGCTAAAGCAGCCTTTAATGTTAAAGTGGCCGGTGAAGCATGGAAATGTGGTTGTGCTTTGTGTTTGTAGAGTACACATGACTCCAGAAAGACAGGGCCACAATTTGAGCAACCTTCCTCCTGAATGTATATAAAAAGGACACAGCTTGCAGGCACGGTCCTTTCTCCTGGTTTTCCTGATATTTTTGCTGGTTTGAATGAGAATAGGAAAAGGGCTGAACATTTCATTATACAGGAGACTTGCTATAAAGCTGTCTCACAAAGCCTTGGTGACTGTAACAAAGAGAATAGATAAGAATAGCATGAGAGGGGAGTCATTACTGTCCAAAATATCTTGGCAGGTGAGTGTGGCTGACCTTCTGAGATGGGATTCTGAAAACTGTAGGAGTGGATGCAGCATCGCTGTGTGGCCCCATTCGGGCAAAAGCCATGGGTGCTTCCAGTTCTGGTCATGCCACAGCCTCCACGGCCTGATTTTTCTCTTAGCAGTTGGTATGGAGAAATGCCGTTGCTGCAAGAGAGAGATGCCTGAGCGATTCCTGCCAGGGTCTCCTCATCAAGGCCTCTGCTGATGTAGCTGTCCAACCCGTCCCCCGTGGATAATCGTCATGACTGCGCTGTCTCTCTTTCCAACAGGCCAACGATGTACACACCATGACATGCATGTGCAAACACCTTCTCTGTGATCAAATGGCTTGCAATCACAAGACCCCCCGCCCTCCCAATTTGGCCCTTCAGGGGAACAAAAGTGATCTGAGTTATCTTGGGCGATTTTTGGGCTTTGCATCACATAAAAAAAAGTCTAAGACCCTTTCCATTTGTACAGTGTTCTGGATATCTGCTTTGATTTCCTTTCCCTGTTCCACCCATGTTACTTCTGTGTCTCACAAATCTCCAGTCTCAGCGGCTCGCTTCCCATCTTTCTACACATGGAAACCCAAGAGCCTCTATCCAACCCGCTCTGGCAGCTGAGAGTAAGTTTGTTCCTTGTCTCTTTGTTAAATTTCCACCCACTTTCCCAAGGGCTTGAGCCTCTTTCAATGCAGCCTTGCGGAGCTGTTGGTAATGTGTGCTTCATAGGCAAAGAGCCTGGATTTGTATCTGATTGCTGCTTATAATGTTTGACCCTAGGAAATTCAACACTCTCTCTTGGTGTTAGTTCCTCATCTGTGTAATGGAAATATCTCAGAGGGTTGTTAAAGGCTTAGACATGGAACCCAGGGGGATCTGGAAAGATGGCTATGTTGATACAAAATTTAATTTTTTCTAAGCATTTAGATAAAATTAAATAGAGTTGCTAAGATGGAATAAAACCCCAAACCTACCAGCTCACAATCGATGGTGAACATTTACAATAAAATTAATGGACAAGTTAGTCTCATGAACTGTAAATGTAAGTATGAGAGGGAAAAGAGAGGGGGAGTGTGATCAGAATGCATTTAAACATGTACTAAGTTGCCAAGAACAAATATAATAATAATAATAATAATAATAATAATAATAATAATAATATGGATAATAGCAGTAAGTCTACAACGATGGGGAAAACTCAAACGGAAATTGTTCAAACCAATTATATTTGAAGTTAATTCCATAATTAGTTAAAAAGACTTAAAAATGACTAGGAAACAAGGTAAGGACGAATCACCCGCATATTAAGCTCTTAATTGCAGCAACACCTGTGCTGAATGGGGAACACGCAGAAAAGCAACCAGCGTCCAGTGAACATCTCAGGTGTTCCTTGTCTTCTCCAGACGTCCACCTGAGAACAGTGTTCACCTCTTCGCAGACTCCACTAGTGGTGAGTGGCCAGATCTGAAAGGGCCTGGGAGTTTGGGCCCCACGGATGTTCAGTACTCACCAGACAGAAGTGCGTTCTAAGACAAAGCCCCACAGTAGCAGAACTGCTGGGAATAAGATCCAAAGCGAGTGGCAGGAGGTCAGTAGAGACAAAGAAGAAAGAAAAAAAACATGAAAGCAGGGGAGGAGACCCAGTGAGGAGACAGGGGACCGCGATCATTCTGCAGCGACATCAGAAGAGGGCGCTCCGGAGCTGCGGAAACCACCGCATGTCACATAAAAAAATGCACAATGTAAGATTAAGATCTGATTCCCTAAAAAGATGTTAGAAATAAAAAGGAGGGAATAAGGAACATAATAGCATTTCTGCAAACAATTAAAGCATGCCGGAAATAACATGTTTACAAAGTTGACGGAAAATCCTCTCAAGAGCAGAGTGGAGCAGGCTGAGGAATTCTTCAGTGCATCCATGGGAGGGATCCTGAAGGAAACCGTAGCGTTTTTTAGATCCTCTCCCCTAGGAAAAGCCATCTGAGGTGTCAGGTGGGCAAGACATTTAGTTTCCAGGAGCTGACTGGAGCCTTAATGACCATCCAGGGCAGGAGGCAGGATCTTGCATGGATAATAAATAGAGCCAAGGATGTGAACGACGCCAGAAGACAGGAGCCAGAACTCAAGCAGCAAACAGCACAGAGAAGTGCTTTGGGAAGGTGCGCATACACATTCTGTCGGGCTCTTTCAATCCCTCTTAATAGTTAATGCATGGACATTAAAATGGCGTAAGGTCTCCGAGTATGTGACAATACTCATGGGTGGATTGGTGTCTAAATGGGAGAGTGGGCTTTGGAAGAGGGTACTGTCAAGAGTGTGGCAGAGGCTGGGTATCTAGGATGTGATGCTAGCTTTACTGGCAGGCCTGCAGTTGGTGTCTCTGCCCCCTTAAAACCCACCCTGATCTGTATTACTCGTCTTTCCCTTGGACCCTTGAATTCTTACACTTGAGCAACTGCACACCTCCACTGTGACTCTCAATCCTCTTTCCCATTACTGTCTCCATATTCTCAGTGCTCCTGGGCCCTTCTCACTGGGTTAGGCTCCACGGGTGTGTTCTCACACACGCCAGGGTCACTGTATCAGTGCCTCCCTCCGCTGGACTCCTGTAGCAACACAGACTCTGAAAACCTGTGTAGAGTCAGTAATTGCCTGATGTGTTTTCCTCGCTCTGACCTTTCTTAGCAATTCCTCCTGCTTTCTTGACATTTCTAGTTGGACATCTAAAAGACACTTTGTATCTAACTCACCAACCCCCAGGCCTTGAATTCTTCTTGACCCACATCTCCCATTGTTTTCTCCTGTAGTTACTAGTGATCAACCCCAAGGCTAGTTTTCTTCCCCTCAAATACTACACTGTGGTGTCTTCTCTATGGACTGACACAGTGTCCATTGATGCCTTTGCATCCTGCTAGGCTCTCAGGCTCCCGTGGAAGCATTGGCCTAATGGGCCCAAGATAGAAATCCCTGGTGTTTTTCTTCCTTTCACCAAGGACGTCCTAAGAGAAAACATCCCCACCCCACCCCATCCCCATGCACTGGTTCTCAGAAAGACACAATTACACCAAAGTATCAGAAGAATTTCCTCGCTTCTCTGTTTCCTCATTTTAACTATAATCAAGCCCTAAACAAACACATTGTTAAGAATTATTATAGTTGACAGACAGTCTAATAAGTATGCCCAGTAAAATCACCCTTAATATGGCATTTCAACCCCTACGGGAGGTGGCCTCTGTTCATACCCCTGGCTTATGTCCTACTGCTTGTGACACTCATCTGGCCCCTCAAACACACCACCATCGCACCTGGCACTGGGACTTTGCACAAGCTTTCCTACTTAGAATTAACTCTCCTCTGTGGATGTCCACCTAATTGACAGCTCAGCTTGACCTCTGTTTCTCTAGACAAGGTCGAGCTGCTCTGTACAAGTGTCCCCAGCAGCAAGCACCAAATCCCTACAGCATCTTCTCTTTTTGTCCCAAAGACCCTTTACAGTTGCCAGCTACCTAAGGAGGGCCAGGGTGATGAAGGGATAGAGATAAATAGGCAAAATGCCGCTCTCATGAAAGTCTTTCTCTTCCAAGTGTAGTCAGAAACCATTCGCTGTTTAAAGCAAGACACCATCTGTGTTGACCTGTTGTAAATGGTTATGCCAGCTACTACGAGGACAAACATTGAGGTCCAGGGAAGTTCAGGAGCAGTTGTGAGACAACTGTCATGCCGTGAAGTGTCTTCTACCTGCTCCGATTGGGCTAAGCCTTTCTCCTGTCTGGAGGGTGGGAAACTCACGGATAACCCTTCACCTTAGGAAGCGAGCACCACGAAGCTGTCTCTGTTGGAAGAGTCAAGGGGAGCTCAGAATGGTGTAGCATGGAAGGTATGAATTTTTCTATCTCCATCTGTTGTGGTTTAAATTAGAACGCCCTCCAAAAGCCAATTGCAGAGAGAGGCTTTCTTAGGGGTCCTTTTTCTAGAACCTCTAGTTTAGGAGAAGGGGTTTACAGGAAGTCAAGGATTCAGTTTGGCAGACAGGATGTCATGATGTCAGGTGGCAGACAGTGACTGATCATCCATCATAAATGATGGGCATGTGTTTCTGCTGAGGCCAGTGAGTTATGTGGAAGCCACTAAACAGCGAAGTTCCCGCTCTCTAGTCTCTGCACGGTGCTGATGCTGTTCAAGTCCTGGAGAAACACAGGGATGTTCTTTGCAGTGATGATACGTTCCTTGGAGGCAGATTTTCACCTGTTGAAGTCTCATCATGGGAGACTTTGAGGAAGACCTGCCATGGTGTCAGTCTGGACAGCCTTGCTTTCCTCTGTTCTCATGAAGCATGAATGCCTGGCTGGGGTTGACAGCAACTTGCATAGAATGAACTGTACAGACTAAAGTGGGAAGGAAAGGAAAGCCCTCATCCATCATTGCCCCTTCCATCTCTTGGTCTGATTTTGGTCACTGAAGGGAGAGATAGGGGAGAGAGTGAGGCAGCCATGTGATGGGGACTCTGTGGGGTGGCAGGCTCAAAGCTTTCTACTTGGGACCCATGAGAGCAAAACCTGGGCTGACTGAGAATTTATCCTTTATCATATTTCTGTTGGGGTTCTCTGTAGCAGCTCCACCACTGGAACCTTAAGGAGTAGCATCTCAGGTGTAGACCTTGGGATTTTCATAAACACAGGAGACAAAAAGAGAAAGATCAGGACAAGCATCCTACAGAACAGCTTAGGATGTATTTGCTCTGGTTTTCTGATAATCAAGGCAATATGGAGGATTTGAGCAGCAGTAGGCAACTGTTGAAAACCTGCTGACCAAGAGATGGAGGTCCAGTCTATGGACCTGGCAGTTTTTAAAAATGTCATTGTGGTTCTGGAGAACCCTTCTTTTCTGTGTTTCTAATATCTCATATCTGAAATGAGGAACCTGGGCCTAAGAGAACTGTTTGATCCCCCCTAGATGTAATATTTCATGCCATTCTTGTTTGCCACAGGGATTACTTACAATTCTAAGATCATGATTTTACATTAGATTAGCCCCTAGCCTCAAACTTCTTGTCTGCTTCCTGCTACACACCTCCGTGCTGTGACCCTAAGCACTGCAATTCGCACAGTCTCACCACTGCCCAGCCTCTTACTTTCCAGTCATCTATTCATGAAATATCTATGCTTCGTTTCCTTTTGTACTCATTCTCACCTCAAGGCCCTGGCTCATGTCCGTCCTAAAGATGGAAGGAACCTTACAACATCTTTACAAAGATGGATTTTACTGAACAACCTCAGCTTCGAGGCTTCCCTCTCAGATATGTCCTCCCGAGCTACAGTGTGCTCAACACTATCCCTACCTGGACAGTGTTCCTCTCCCTCACTCTGTCATCCTCATAGACTTTGTGACTGTCTGAAAAAGGATCAAATTTATTTTATATGGAGTAAACTGCAGGACAGGAGGACTCCTGCTTGTTTTACTCGCCACTATCCTCCTGGTGTCTGTCTTGCATCAGATCCATGTAACCCTTTATTGATGGAAAAATAACCCAAATGCTTCTTCAGCAACAGAGTCTCACAGACTAGTCTTTGAATAGACGTGACAAAGGGAGTCTTTGGAATCAGTTGTAGGAACTTTATTTGCTTTTTCTTAGTCTGAATTCTGAGGTAAGAAAGAGGTTTGCTCCATGTCAATTCCAGCTAAAGACGAGTAAGAAACAATATAATGCCCTGTAAAATCAAGAGAAGGAAATTCCAGAGACCAAGCACTGTGGCATGCAGTCTTTTAATTCATACAACTCTATGGTAGACACAACAGCCCTTAGTTTTGAAATGAAGGAACTGGATTGCAATGCAATTCAGTTACCCATCTGCGGTCACACTTCTAGAACTTGTTGGGTTGAAATGTAAGTACTAAGTCGTGTTAATTGTCTCTACCTCATTGTGTCTGTAATGGGTGTCTCCAAGGCAAACATCAAGATTTGATTTCTTTCTTGAATGACAGAGAAAAGCTGGTTAGGTTTTATTACAGTGAAGATATCTAATTTACAATTAGCGATGCCAAAGAAAGCATAGGGCTGAGTCTAGGAATAATGAAACAGCACACTTCTTTTTTTTTTTTTTCCCTGAGACAAGTTACTGTATGTAGCTTTGGAGCCTGTCCTGGAACACTTCTTGTTCTTTTACCAGTGTGTCAAATGGATAGCTCTTCATTCTCTCTGACTGATGCAGTGTTTTGTATGTTTTACAATAGGTGTTAAAGTTTCTCTAACCAGAGATGCTCCTTAGGGGAGGCTTTTCACTGGAGAGCAACTCGACAGGAACAACAAGACTTGCCACTGTCCTGCACCACTCCATCTCCAGACAGAAATGGACACAGCATTGGAATAAAGATGCCTGGAAATTGGAGAAGTCCACACATGGGGTCAACCACGTCTGGACACTGGTCAGCTTGAGGATCTGAGACTCGGTGAGAAAGGGTTTGATGAGGTTCTCGAGCTACAGTGTGAAGGTAGAAGGCTACAGAGGAGGGAGCTGAAGTCAGCCTTGTCCTTTCATGCTATTTTCCTCTGCCACCCAAGAGCCAGGTAAACCACACACTGGGAAGAATACTGTTTCATGAAGGAAGCGTCACACCTCTAGTTGTCATATTTATTTGCCTTTGTAACAACCAAAAGTTGGCTTTTACTGTGAATGGAAGCTAAGTGCAACAGCCTTAGCAGGCATGGCTCATCCCAACACCGAGTCTGGTCATTAATCATTGTCAAGACATTTACTGTAGCATTGTTAGCATAGTGGTTCCTTTTGGTGGCATGATACCCAGGCGTACTGTATTATTCCATAGTTTTTGTCACCTTTTTTTTTTTGTTAGTAGAAGCTTAGTACAAAGTTTAAGGTGAAATATGACCCTAAGCCTACTTGTATGAAATTTAATTGAAATAAAGTCCAAATTATATACTTTGTAAAATTTTACGGACCAGGAAAAGTCAATTGCCTTACTGATAAGAAGTTTGGTTTGCTTTGTTGAATGGGGACTGAACTTCATTTTTTTCAGGGGTATTTTCAAGTCTCAAATGGCAAACCATTTAGTGATTTAATATACACAACCATCCAGGGGGTGCTCAAGTACTTGAATGGGATGACTGTATATGGATTACCTACTTTGAAATTATAGATGCAGGGAAGACAAGCAGACTCTTCTATCTCAGCATAAAATCAGGATACATTCCTCAAACACATTAAAATGATTATTTTCCTGGGCCATCGAGGTGGCTCGGTGGGTAAAGGCGTTTGCCACCAAGCTTGAGGACCTGAGAATGGGCTGATGTGGTGTGAAATACTTAGACTGTATTGTTTGAAAGGATTATCTTCTATTTCCTGTCTAACCATTCTGAGATGACAAAGAAGTCCCTCCCCTTCAAGTCTTCCCTCTTCATCTCTGTTCTCACAGAATCGATGCTTGGTCCAAGCAGAATGAAATTGTCTGTAGAATCTGCTTCTAAAGAAACTTTATAGTCTACTCTATAGACATAAGAGAACCACTTCAAGTGCTATCAAAATCCAGTTACTGTGGAGACATGTCTAGAGGACGTTGCTACCCAAGGGTAGGTCCTCTCAACATTGCCTTATTGATTATTCATCCTGTTCTGTGTTTGTCTTGTAAATGATGTTGGTTGGCAAATAGTTGAAATGGGTTCATTTATTTAAAATTGATATATTGTGGCTGCATCCAGTTTTATCCATGCAAGAAAATACTTTTCTTTTACATCAGAAAAGAAAGCAAAAGAAGAATGGTCAAAAAGAATTTTATAGCCTCCATCAAATCCTGAGAGATCATTACTTTAAGGGTATTGAGTTAGATGCTAGAGATGCAAAACATGATTCCACATTTCTACACTGGCTGAACTATAGCTAGCAAAATAAAACACAGCAGGAGACAGAGATGATGGGAAAGACTCAGAAGATCAGATCAGGCTCCAGTGTGATGTCTGAGCCCAGCCTGGGCTCTGTGTGCCTGACTTCTTCCCACCTTCCCACCTTTAACCTCCTCCTCCTCCATCTGACCAAATTGTCTCCATCTTTTGTAGTTCACCCCCGCCCCTCAGCCGAAGCCTTCTTCATTTTTTCTTCTCAGTGCTAGCACCTGCACTCCACTTAAGTACCCAGACATTTACAATAAGCTCCCTGATGATCAGACATGCATAATAACTTTCCTTGCTCATTTCAGACATTCCCCAGTTTAAGCACAGAGTAAGGATAAAGTTGGTGCTGACTGATAAAAAGTGCAGAGCACAGAATGCTCCCCAGGGCTACTAGTGTTAAGATGTACCCAGACGGAAGAGGATCGTCGAAGAGAATAACTACAAAGGTCCTTCTACCATCTATGCTTATTTATTCCTTAAATATTTGTATGGCTGACCCCTTTCTTTTACTTTGTCATGTCAACCTCTCTCCTTTGTGCCATTTTTGGGTTTCAGATAGAAGATATTGAAAGAGCTAAACCTAGTACTTGGGCTAAGACCTCCGAGGAATAGCTGGTGGGATTTCATATGTAGTCTATGCTTTTCCAGGCCACTGTCCTTGAGGCCCATTAGTTTGACTCCACTCTCCTGTCGCTGTCTTCCAGCAAAGCCACCCTCTCTGTGTTTCACTGTTAGCTTCCCCTAGGTCCCTTTCATGGCTTCTGCCCTATCTTCATTCAGCTGCGCAAACTTCGCAAGCGGATGTGTTTCTGTGAGCTCTGTTTTCTCCACCTAAGTTTTCCACAGTTCTCTACTTGCATCTACTTTTCTTCTTCTATCAGTTGATACATTAAAAACAGGGCTTTGGCAGACCCGCTCCAAATAAGGAAACAGAACTAAAGATTAAGTGAATGATCACTACAGGGTTCATATGAATCTAGGTCTTTGCTAGGGTTAAGGTTGGGCTTGGGGTTGGGGTTAGGGTTTGGAATCTTGTAGGAGATGTTTCCAGAATTTATAATAAAAGCAAATGGGTTCTCCTTAGCTTCAAGACTTGTGATGGATGCTCTGATGCACACCACAGCCCTGACCCTCTCTTTTGGGTCTTAGACATTCATTCTGTCAGTGGCTCAGATTGTTGGGAGCAGCTGGTCTCAGCTGCCTCGTTCTTTGGGACTTTCCAGCTGGTGAAGAGAGCTGCCTAATTCCAATTCCTCTTCCTGTGGTAATCAGTAGAAAACTTATAATTTTTTAGACATTTTTTAAATTTTAAAAAAATCTTTTCTCATTTTACATATCAATCCCAGTTCCCACTTTCTCTCTCCTCCTCCTTCTCTCCCCATCTCCCCTCCACCCCAACTCCTCCATTCCTCAGAGAGGGCAAGGCTTCCTATGGGGAGTCAATGAAGTCTGGCTCATCTCTTTAAGGCAGGACCAAGGACTTCCCCCATATATAGGCTGAGCAAGGTATCCCTCCAAGGAGAATGAGCTCCAAAAAAGGCAGTTCAAGAACTAGGGATCAATTCTGCTCCCACTGCCAGTGGCCCCACAGACTGCTCAAGCCACACAACTGTCACCCACATTTAGAGGGCTCAGTTTGGTCTCATGCAGGTTCTCCAGCTGTCAGTCTGGAGTCAGTGAGCTCCCACAGCTCAGGTCAGCTGTTTGTGTGGGTTTCCCCAAATGGTCCTGACTCCTTTGCTCATATTATCACTCCTCCCTCTTTCTGACTGGACTCTGGGAGCTTGGCCCAGTGCTTAGCTGTGGATCTCTGCATCTGCCTCCATCCATTGCTGGATGAAAGTTCTATGATGATAATTCAGGCAGTCATCAATCAGCTTACAGGGGATGACCTGTTCAGGCACCCTCTCCACTAATGCTTAGGGTCTTAGCTGGGGTCATCTTTGTGGATTCTCAGGAATTTCCTTAGTGGCAGGTTTCTCACTAGCCCCATAATGGCTCCCTCAATCAAGATGTATCTTTCCTTGCTCTCCCTCTCTGTCCTCCCCCCCCCCCGTCTCCACCATTCAGTTCCCTCATGTTCTCCCCCTCTCCTTCTCTTCTCCCCTCCCCTTCTCCTCTGCCGTCCCCAATGCTCCCAATTTTATCAGGAGATCTTGCCTATTTCCCTTTCCCAGAGGGATCCATGTATGTCCCTCTTAGGATTCTCCTTGTTACCTAGCTTCTCTGGCACCGTGGACTATAGGCTTGTTATCCTTTGCTTTACATCTACTACTCACGTATGAGTGAGTACTTTCTGGGTCTGGGTTACCTTACTTAGGATGTTTTTTTTTTTTTTCTAGTTCCATCCATTTGCCTGGAAATTTGATGATGCCATTGTTTTTTTCCATTGAGTAGTACTTCATTGTGTAAATGTACAACATTTTCTTTATTCATTCTTTGGTTGAGGTGCCTCTAGGCTGTTTCCAGGTTCTGGCTATTATAATAATGCTGCTATGAACACAGTTGAGCTAATGTCCTCGTGGTATGAGAGTGCATTTTTTGGGTATGTGCCCAAGAGTGGTATTGCTGGGTCTTGATGTAGATTGATTACCAATTTTCTGAGAAACCACCATTCTGATTTTCAAAGTGGCTGCACAAGTTTGCACTCGCACCAGCAATGGAGGAGTGTTCCCATTACTCTGAATTCTCTCCAGCATAGGCTGTCCTCAGTGTTTTTGATCTTAGCCATTCTGACAGGTATAGGATAAAATTTTAAATGATTCTTTGGGACTTTCGTACACTATAATCTGAACATATTCATCATTTCCTCCCCCCTCCAAATTCTCCCAAATATCTTTTCTTGCTGTCTTTCAAATTCATGACCTCTTTTTGGTCATCCCTGAAAACACTCATGTAAGTAATATTTTACAGACAAAGAAGATGTACTGTGTATTTAGGAACACATACACACACACACACACACACTCACACACACACACACACTCACACACACACACACACACACACACACACACACACTCGCATGCAACAACGATTAATGAAAAAGGGCCACAATTTCCTTTTCTTTTCTTCCTTCCCCACTGCGTCCAGTTTGGGTCCACAGCTGCTTATGGGCTGGGGACTGATGAGGTGTGGGAACACCCCAAGAGGCTTCACATCATTAAAGAAAAGTAACTCCCCCTCTCCCTGTAGCTATCAAATGCCAATAGCTCTTTAGCTAGCGGTGGTGTTACGTGTGTATCTCCCTCATCTGTCGTGGTATTTTGTCTGACTGGAGCTTTTGGTGGTTTTTCGAGTGCTGTCACAATGGCTGTGAGTTCCTAAATGCTACTGCACTTGAAGGTATCCACCACCTCTTCCACCAGGATCCCTGAGGCTTTCGGCGACGGGTGTGATATGGATGCTTGATTGAGGGGTGAACACTCTGAAGTCTTCTGTTCCTTGTGTGCTGACCAGCTGGGAGTGGGGTTCATAGCTATTGTAATTGTAGGGTAAAGGGGGCAGCCAAAGAAACCCATCCTGACCCTAAAACCAGAGCCAGTGAAAGAAACCCAGAACCTAAGAAACACACCCTGACCTGAAACCAGAGCCAAAGAAACATACTTTGGCCCTAGAGCCAGAGCCAGTGAAAGAAATAGACCTTAGCCCTAAAAACAGAGCCAAAAGGCTAAAAAGGGAAAGTGAAAGAAGCACAGTTCCACCCTAAAACCAGAGTTAGCTCTGACCACCTAAATGAACCAATCCTTGAGCAGGAAAACTAACCAATCCCTGAGCAGAAAATCTTTTCCCTGGGAAATCTCCATCCCTAATAAGCCCAGCATAAGCCCCTCTGCCTGTTCCGGTTGTTGGGTGTCCTTTTCCACCTTGGCAGAGGCAGCTACTCTCCTGGACTCCTCCTCCTCAAATGAATCTCTTTCTTTAAAGTGGGTGAAGATCTTTCACTGGGACAGAACAGAAGAACCTTTGCTGAGACATTCCCTTAGGGGGGCTAAGCAGAAAAGATAACAACCTTTGTTGAGATATTCCCTTAGGGGTGCTGAGCAGAAAAAGTAGCAACTTGCTGCTGGAAGCTGGAGGAGATTGCTACATTTCTTCAGGGGTTTCCTGACAGGGGAAGTCCTTCTGTGTTTATGTCTCTCTTATTGGTTAATGAATAAAACACTGTTGGCCAATAGGGAAGCAAGATAGGTGGGACTAAGAGAGAAGGAGGATTCTGGGAAATGTAGTGGAGAAGAGTCACCGTGTGATTCCCAGGAAGATAAGACGATAAGACCAGTGTCCTTGATAAGGTAAATCTTTATAAAATATATAGATTAATGGTTATTGTTGATACTTACGACAGAGCTAGCATATAAGAAATCCTAGTCATTGACCAGCAGCATTGTAATTAATAGAAGACTCTGTGTGTTATTTGGGGGCCCTAACATGGCGGTGGAACTCAGGCAGCTGGTGGAAAGAGTTACCGTTACAGTTTCCCCTTTCGCAGAGTGAAGCAGAAGTAATATCTTAGGTTGGAGCAGAAGAAACAGCTCTGCTGGGACATTCCCTTAGGGGAACAAAGCAGAGCTCAGCTGTAAGGGCTCTTTCTCCCCCCACCCTCTGAGAGGAACAGGGTTGCTACATCATGCGGGGAAACCATCTCCCACCACACCTCAGTGTATAGCCTGTCTTCCCAAAGAATCAGGATACCCTTCCCTCCAGAGCTGTTCCTTCTCAGCTTCAGGTTTAGCTCGACTTCCCAACAAGTCAGGATATCTTTCCCTTCAGAGGTGTAACACTTGCAGTAATTGACATCTAACTTTCTTTGTGTGTGTGTGTGGCCATGCTACAGTTCAGTTCTTCCTTTCCCTCTACAGATGGTGATCATTCCCAATTTATTTCCTGCACTCCAATCTCCATCTCAGAATCCATTTCCTTTGAGAAAATAGGTTCAACCCTTGACGTATCTCATCTATAATGGCATCCCAGAGTTTCCACAGCACTGGGTGGTTACTCTGTTCATTCTGTTCATTTTAAGCTAGGTTTTTATGACCGTGTGTTCCATCTGGTATCTGTCACCCTACTGTTGTTGAGAACACTGTGGATGGGTGTCTGAGAAGGATGCACACCAGGATGCCTCTGTACCTTACTGGGAACTAAATGGTCAAAAATGCACTTAGTGAGTTCATTGTCACTGAATAAGTTAAAACAGTGAAAGAAAACGTGGGAGGGAAGGGGGAGAGAGAGAGAGAGACTGAGAGAGGGAGGATGTGGGAGGGAGAATGGAGAGGGAGAGGGAGGATGTGAGAGGGAGGGAGAGAGAGAAAGGGATGGATAGAGAGGACGTGGGGGGAAGAAGAGAAAGAGGGAGGGAGGGAGAGAACAAACATTTATTGGTTATGTATTATGTGCTCACTAGCTAGGATTTGCGGTATCTCATTTTATCTCTCTAACAACTTTGTTTCCAAGTGTGATTTGGCTCATTTTATGAAAAACATGAGGTTAGATGTTCTTGGACACAATACTGTGGAAACAGAGGGTTTAAAACCGACCAGAGTTTATCTGACTCTTGATTTTTCTCTTCAAATGTGTTTTTGCACAGAAGAGGTGTGTGTGTGTGTGTGTGTGTGTGTGTGTGTGTGTGTGTGTGTATGTGTGTGTGTGTGTGTGTGTGCGTGCGCGCATATATGTGTGTGCAATAAGAAATTCAGGCCTCAATGGGCGAAGGATTACTACATGAAGACAATTATGCGGCTATGTGGATTCATGAGTAAGAGCAAAGATTACCAGTTGTGTAAGTTTTCCTTCTGTACAAATGGAGTAACATCAGTATTGAAATCATAGGATTACTGTGAGAAATCCATGATATATTGTATCTGGCACAGTGCTAGCATTTAATAAGCACGAGGCTTCCCAGTTTCTCTCCCCTCACCCGCCCCTGCCCCATCCACTCCTCCTCTGTGGTTTCTCTTCAGATACAGGTGGGCATCCCATGGATGTCAGCCATCCATGGTGTATCAGGTTGCAGTGAGAATCGGAACCTCCTCTTCCATTAAGGCTGGATGAGACAACCTGGTAGAAGGAAAGGGTCCCAAGAACAGGCAACAGAGTCGGAGACAGCCTCTGCTCTAACTGTTGGGAGTCTCACACAAAGACCAAGTTATACAACTGTAACATATACGCAGATGGCCAAATCCCATGCAGGCTTCCTGGTTGTTGGTTCAGTCTCTGTGAGCCCCTATGAGACCAGGTTAGTTGGTTCTGTGGGTTTTCTTGCAATGCCCTTGACTCCACTGGGTCCTACAATCTTAAGACACAATTTCTATCTCTTACATAATTTTTTATTTTAATTAGAAAGAGTATTTCACATGACAATCCCAGGTCCCTCTCCCTCTCCTCCTCTCCTGCCCCTACTTATCCCATACCCTTTCTGCTCCCAAGGGAGAGTGAGGCCTTCCATAGGGGGGTCTTCAGAGTCTGTCATATCTTTTGGGATAGGACCTAGGCCCACCCCCTTGTGCTTAAAACACAATTTCTTTTTTTTTCTTTTTTTTATTAAATTATTAATATTTTCACATGTACTTTCCCTCTCCCTCTCCCTCCCCCACCCCCATTCCTTCTCCCCCACCTCCAACCTACCCCCCACCCCATCCACCCGCCACTCCCCAGGCAGGGTAGGGCCCCCAACCAGGGCTCCACCAAGTCCACCAAATCTTCCTGTGCTGGGCCTAGGCCCCTCCCCATGTGTTCAGAGACAGAGCGAATCCCTTCAAGTGGGATGGGCTCTCGAAGTCCCTCCCACCCACCAGGGCAAAACGCCAGTCCACCTCCAGAGGCTCCCAGGAGTGCAGGGGCCTCCCCATTGGCATCCATGATCAGGGGGCTGGATTAGTCCTGTACTGTCCTCCCAAAGAGCATCTGGGGTCGATATGCTTTCCCTTTTTCAGGCCAACTGTTTCTGTGGGTTTCTCCAACCAGGTACAGACCCCTTCGTTCTTCATTCCTCCCTCTCTTCAACTGAGTTCCAGATTTCAGCTCAGTGTATTTCTGTGGATGTCTGTCTCTGCTCTCATCAGCCACTGGATGAGGACTCTAGAATAGCATAGAGGGTATTCATCAATCTCATTCTAGGGGAAGGGTTTCTAGGCCAACTTCTCCTCCACTGCCCAGACTGTCAGATCGTGTCATCCTTATAGGTCTCTGGAGATCTTCCTAGTTCCAGATCTCTTCTCGGACCTATAGTGACTCCCTCTGATATGGTATCTCTCATCCTGCTCTCTCTCCTCTATTCTTCCCCCAACTCAATATATCTGCTCCTCCATTTCTTCTCCTCTACTCTTCATCTTGTGCTCTTATTGTGGCAGCACCCACTTCCCTACCCTCATGCTCTCAATTAGCTCGGGAGTTCATGCCATTTCCCATTCCTGGGGTCCATTTATCCCTTAGAGTCATTCATGATTTCTAGTTTCCTTGGGGTAGAGGATTATAGGCTGGTAAACCTTTGCTCTATGTCTAAAAATCATATATGAGTGAGTACATACCATGTTTGTCTTTTTGTGATTGGGTTACCTCACTCAGGATGGTTTCTTCTAGTTCCATCCATTTGCCTGCGAATTTCAAGATTCCATTGCTTTTTTCTGCTGAGTAGTACTCCATTGTATAAATGTACCACATTTTCTCTTTCCATTCTTCAGTTGAGGGGCATCTAGGTTGTTTCCAGGTTCTGGCTATTACAAACAATGCTGCTATGAACATGGTTGAACATATGTCCTTGTTGTATGGACAAGCAGTATTTGGGTATATACCCAAGAGAGGAATGGCTGGATCTTGAGGTAGATTGATTCCCATTTTTCTGAGCAACCGCCATACTGATTTCCAAAGTGGTCTTACAAGTTCACACTCCCACCAGCAATGGAGGAGTGTTCCTTCTTCTCCACAACCTCTCCAGCATAGGTTGTCATTGGTATTTTTGATTTTAGCCATTCTGACAGGTGTGAGGTGGTATCTCAGAGTTGTTTTGAGTTGCATTTCTCTGATGGCCAAGGATTTTGAGCACTTTCTTAAGTGTCTTTCAGCCATTTCAGATTCCTCTGTTGAAAAATCTCTGTTTAGTTCTGCACCCCACTTTTTAATTTCATTGTATGGTGTTTTGGTGGCTAGCTTCTTGAGCTCCTTGTATATTTTGGAAATCAGTCCTCTGTCAGATGTGGGGCTGGTGAAGATTTTTTCCCATTCTGTGGGTGGTCGTTTTGTCTTACTGACTGTGTCCTTTGCCTTACAGAAGCTTCTCAGTTTCAAGAGGTCCCATTTATTAATTGCAGACCTCAGTGTCTGTGCTTCTGGCGTGATGTTCAGGAATCGTTCTCCTGTGCCAATTTGTTCAAGGGTTGTTCCCACTTTCTCTTCTAAAAGATTCAGTGTGGCTGGGTTTATGGAGAGATCTTTGATCCATTTGCACTTAAGTTTCGTGCATGGTGACAAGTATGGATCTATCTGCAATTTTCTGCATGTTCGAATCCAATTGTGCCAGCACCATTTGTTGAAGATGCTATCTTTTTTCCATTGTATGGATTTAGCACCTTTGTCAAAAATAAGGTGTTCGTAGGTGCGTGGGTTAATATCTGGGTCTTCAATTCGATTCCATTGGTCTATCTGTCTATTCTTGTGCCAATACCAAGCTGTTTTCAGAACTATGGCTCTATAGTAGACCTTGAAGTCAGGGATGGTGATGCCTCCAGAGATCTTTTATTGTAAAGAGTTGTTTTGGCTATCCTAGGTTTTTTATTTTTCCATATAAAGTTGAGTATTGTTCTTTCAATGTCTGTGAAAAACTGTGTTGGGATTTTGATGGGGATTGCATTAAATCTGTAGATTGCTTTTGGTAGAATTGCCATTTTTACTATGTTAATTCTGCCTATCCAAGAGCACGGGAGATCTTTCCACTTTCTGGTATCTTCTTTAATTTCTTTCTTTAAAGTCTCAAAGTTCTTATTGTACAGGTCTTTCACTTTTTTGGTTAGTGTTACCCCCAGATATTTAATGTTGCTTGTGGATATTGTGAAAGGTGATGTTTCCATGATTTCTTTCTCATTGAGTTTATCATCTGTATACAGTAGGGCTACAGATTTATTTAAGTTAATTTTGTATCCTGCTACCTTGCTGAAGGTGTTTATCAGCTGTAGGAGTTTCCTGGTAGAGTTTTTCGGGTCACTTATGTAGACTATCATGTCATCTGCAAATAGTGAAAGTTTGACTTCGTCCTTTCCAATTTGTATCCCTTTGATATCCTGATCTTGTCTTATTGCTCTAGCTAGAACTTCAAGAACAATATTGAAGAGATATGGAGAGAGTGGACATCCTTGTCTTGTTCCTGATTTTAGAGGAAATGCTTTGAGTTTCTCTCCATTTAGTTTGATGTTGGCTATTGGTTTGGTGTATATCGCATTTATCATGTTTAGATATGTTCCTGTTATTCCTGTTCTCTCCAAGATCTTTGTCATGAAGGGATGTTGGATTTTGTCAAAGGCCTTTTCAGCATCTAGTGAGATGATCATGTGGTTTTTCTTTTTCAGTTTGTTTATATGGTGGATTACATTGATGGTTTTTCGTATATTGAACCATCCTTGCATCCCTGGGATGAAGCCCACTTGATCGTGGTGGATGATTTTTCTGATATGTTCTTGGATTCGATTAGCCAATATTTTATTGAGTATTTTAGCATCAATGTTCATGAGAGATATTGGTCTGTAGTTCTCTTTCTTATTCTTATCTTTGTGTGGCTTGGGTATCAAAGTGATTGTAGCCTCATAGAAGGAGTTTGGCAATATCCCATCTGCTTCTATTGTGCGGAACAGTTTGAGGAGTATTGGTATCAGCTCTTGTTTGAATTTCTGGTAGAATTCTGCAGTGAAGCCATCTGGTCCTGGGCTTTTTTTGGTTGGGAGGCTTTTGATGACTGCTTCTATTTCATTAGGGGTTATGGGTCGATTTAAATTGTTTATCTGATCTTGATTTAATTTTGGTAAGTGATATTTATCCAGGAAACTGTCCATTTCCATTAGATTTTCGAATTTTGTGGAGTACAGATTTTCAAAGTATGACCTAAAGATTCTCTGGATTTCCACAGTGTCCGTTGTTATATCCCCCTTTTCGTTTCTGATTTTGTTAATTAGTGTGCTCTCTCTCTGCCTTTTGGTTAGTTTGGCTAGAGGTTTGTCTATCTTGTTGATCTTCTCAAAGAACCAACTCTTTGTTTCATTGATTCTTTGTAATGTTTTCCTAGTTTCTACTTTATTGATTTCAGCTCTCAGGTTGATTATTTCCTGGCGTCTACTCCTCCTTGGTGAGTTTGCTTCTTTTTGCTCTAAAGCTTTCAGTTGTTCTGTCAGTTCTCTAATGTGACTTTTTTCTAGTTTCTTCATGTGGGCACTTAGTGCTATGAACTTCCCTCTTAGGACTGCTTTCAGAGTGTCCCATAAGTTTGGGTATGTTGTGTCTGCATTTTCATTAGAATCTAGGAAGTCTTTAATTTGTTTTTTTATTTCTTCCTCAACCCAGGAATGGTGCAATTGGGTGTTATTCATTTTCCAAAAGTTTGCAGGTTTCCTGCCATTTGTATTGTTGCTGAATTCTAGCTTTAATGCATGGTGGTCTGATAAGATACAGGGGGTTATTTCAATTCTTTTGTAACTGTGGAGGTTTGCTTTGTTGCCTATTATGTGGTCAATTTTGGAGAATGTGCCATGTGGTGCTGAGAAGAAGGTATATTCTTTTGAGTTTGGATGGAATGCTCTATAGATATCCGTTAACCCCAGTTGGGCCATGACTTCTTTCAGATCCTCTGTTTCTTTGTTAAGTTTTTGTCTGGTGGTCCTGTCTAGTGGTGTAAGGGGGGTGTTGAAGTCTCCTACTATAAGTGTGTGTGGTTTTATGTGTGGTTTGAGCTTTAGTAATGTTTCTTTCACAAATGTGGGTGCCTTCGTATTTGGAGCATAGATGTTCAGGATTGAGATTTCATCTTGATGGACTTTTCCTGTGATGAGTATGAAATGCCCTTCTTCATCTCTTTTGATTGATTTTAGTTTAAAGTCCATTTTGTTAGATATTAGGATTGCTACACCAGCTTGTTTCTTGAGGCCATTTGATTGGAAAATCTTTTACTCTGAGGTATCGCCTGTCTTTGAAGTTGAGGTGTGTTTCTTGTAAACAGCAGAAAGATGGATTCTGTCTTCGTATCCATTCTGTTAGCCTATATCTTTTTACGGGTAAGTTAAGGCCATTGACATTTAGGGATATTAATGTCCATTGTTCGTTGGTTCTTGTTTGGTTTGGATTTATTGTTGGTGGTGTCATTGTGTGTGGATTTTGCTCTCCTGCTTCTTTTTGTGTTTGGCAATATTAGATTATCTATTGCCTGTGTTTTTGTGCATGTAGTTATGTTCCTTGGGTTGGAGTTTTCCTTCCAGAACCTTCTGTAGTGCTGGATTTGTGGATATGTATTGTTTAAATCTGTTTTTGTCATGGAAAATCTTGTTTTCTCCATCTATAGTGATTGAAAGTTTTGCTGGGTACAGTAGTCTGGGTTGACATCCATGCTCCCTTAGTGCTTGTAGTGTATCTATCCAAGACCTTCTGGCTTTCATAGTTTCCATTGAGAAGTCGGGTGTGATTCTGATTGGTTTGCCTTTATATGTTACTTGGCCTTTTTCCTTTGCAGCTCTTAATATTTTTTCTTTATTCTGTAGATTTGGAGTTTTGATTATTATGTGTCGGGGGGACTTCTTTTTGTGGTCCAGTCTGTTTGGTGTCCTATAAGCTTCTTGTACTTTCATAGGCATATCTTTCTGTAGGTTGGGGAAGTTTTCTTCTATGATTTTATTGAATATGTTTTCTGTACCTTTGAGCAGTGTTTCTTCACCTTCTTCTACACCTATTATTCTTAGGTTTGGTCTTTTCACGGTGTCCCATATTTCCTGTATATTTTGTGTTAGGGATTTGTTGGTCTTGAGGTTTTCTTTGGTTGATGAATGTATATCCTCTAGCGAGTCTTCAATAGCTGAGATTCTCTCTTCTGTCTCTTGAATTCTATTAGTTATACTCACATCTTTAGATCCTGATCGTTTATCCAACCTTTCCATTTCCAGCATTGCTTCATTCTGTGTTTTCTTTAATGTGTCTAATTCAGCTTTCATGTTTTGAACTGTTTCAAGAGCTTCCTTCACTTGTTTGGTTGTTTTATCTTGGGTTTCTTTAGCTTCTTTAAGAGATTTGTTTATTTCTTGAATATTTTGGTTTGTCTTTTCCTCCATATCGTGTAATTTTTTGCTTACTTTTTCTTCTATTTCTTTAAGGGATTTTCTTGTTTCCTCTTTGAAGGTCTCTATCATCTTGCTCAGATAATTTTTGAGGTCCATCTCTTCTTCATGCACTGTGTTGGGCTTTTCAGATCTTGCTGGAGTGGAGTCCCTAGATTCTGGTGGTGTCATATTGGTCTTTCTGTTGTTGAGCGGGTTCTTATTCTGTCTTCTTCCCATATCTTTTTCCAGTGAGTGCAGGTAGGATCTCTCTATCTCCTCTTGTTACTCTGTAGTGTGTGTGGGCCAGGAATTCAATGTCCGAAGCTCTGGATGGTTTTGCCTCTCCTCGTAGCCTCCTCACTCTGATGGCGTTAGGCTTCTTGGTGGATCGGTCGCCGGGAATGGAATGAAGAGTGGCCTGTACCCAGATTAGGGGAGCTCCTCCCTGCCTGGACGTGTCTGTTTCAAGCAGGGACGAGCCTGGAGGGATCTGGGTGGATGGCGCTTAGGACAAGAATTGGGTAAAAGCAGGGGGTGGCTCACCTGGTCTGCGATGAGTCCACGGAAAGGGAAGGAAGAGTGTCCTGAACCAAGCCAGATTCAGGAAGCTCCACCCTGCCTGGGCTGTCTGTTTCAAGCAGGGACGAGCCTGGAGGGATCTGGGTGGATGGCGCTTAGGACAAGAATTGGGTAAAAGCAGGGGGTGGCTCACCTGGTCTGCGATGAGTCCACGGAAAGGGAAGGAAGAGTGTCCTGAACCAAGCCAGATTCAGGAAGCTCCACCCTGCCTGGGCGTGTCTGTTTCAAGCAGGGACAAGCCTGGAGGGATCTGGGTGGATGGCGCTTAGGACAAGAATTGGGTAAAAGCAGGGGGTGGCTCACCTGGTCTGCGATGAGTTCACGGAAAGGGCTTAAAACACAATTTCTAACTGAAGTATTGTTTCTTTTTTTTTTTTCAAAGATGACAATCTAATGTTTCCAAAATTGGTAAGTAAACAATGGTTGCATAAATTTTATGGGATATTGTGCAGTAATGTTATTTATGTATCTATTAGAAGATAATAGGAAAAAGTTGTCAAGACATACATTAGTAAAAAAGTCTATATACATTATGAAATTATATATAATATATTATTTTCTGTTGATACATATATGAGAGTCTAGAAGGACTGACAAAATATGCTTAGTCTTTTCTGGCAAGAGTGCAGCTCACTTTAATTTTCATCCCAGTGCTTTTTTTCCTCATTTAATTTCAGTGAATTCTGTGGTAAATATGAATTATCTTATTAATCATAATTAACTAGCAAAATATATTAAAAATAAAAGGCTGTGCTAGGCCAATTTTCCTTCTGTATGTTTCCCCATTTTAGTTGCTTAAAGGTAGCCAGTAACATAAAATGACATTTTGTTCTGCTTAAACTTTAAAATAAAAGCCACTCTGATTTTATTTTCTAGAGAACTTAATTATAGCTGTTATGGTATACATCTTCTAATTATGCTATGCATGTATGTATACACATAGACTCTTTTTGCTTGAAAGAGAAATAATTTCCTGTCCTCTGCTGCAGAATCACTATATTTCTTATAAAGGCAGGCAATTTAAGTATCCTGAAAAGATGATAGTGCAATTCTTAACATCTATATACCGAATACAAAGGCACCAAAGTTCATAAAAGAAACACTACTACAGCTTAAATCACACATTGACCCTCACACACTAATAGCAGGAGACTTTATTGCCCCACACTTGCCACAGACAGGTCACTCAGACAAAACTAAACAGAGAAATGAAATGGTGGAGCTAATGGGTGTTATAAACCAAATGGACCAAACAGATATTTATGGAACTTTTCACCCAAATACAGAAGATTATACTTTCTCAGCACCTCGTGGGACTTTTTCCGAAATTGACCACATGCTTGGACACAAAGCAAGACTCAACAGATACAAGAAAATTGAAATAACATCCTGCATCCTATCTGATCACTGTGGTTAAAGTTGGATACCAACAACAAAAGCAACCACAGAAAGCTTACAAACTCATCAAAACTGAACAACCTCTACTAAACGAAAAATAGGTCAAGACATAAATTTAAGAATTTAAAGACTTTTTAGAATTGAATGAAAATGAATATATAACATATCCAAGCTGTTTCTTATTTTTATTATCTTTTTAAATTTTTTCTCTTATACATTAATCCTGGTCACAGTTTCCCCTCCCTTCTCTCCCCAGCCCCCCTCCACCACCTGCTCCCCCAGATCTACTCCTCCTTTCTCTTCGGAAAGAGCAGGCCTCTCAGGAATATCAACCAAACATGGCATATCAAATTACAATAAAACTAGGCACAGCCCCTCATATTAAGGCTAGACAAGGCAACCCAATAGGATGGAAAGGGCCACCAAAGCATGCAAAAGAGTCAGAGACAACCCCCTGTTCTCTGTTAGTGGTACCATAGGAACCTCAGCTACACAACCATAACTTATACACACATATTTTCTAGCTTCTTCCATACAGGAAGGTACTCTGGATGCTACCAAAAGAGGAATGTAAACCAATCCAGCTACAAGCCATTTGATCTTCCATCGTGTTCTGAACACAAAATACTCTGGTGCAAGGTGGCACAGGCTTGAAAGAGTAACCAGTCAATATCTGATCTGACTTAAGGGCCTACTCCTTCAGATGGAACCCGTGCTTGGCACTGCTTGGATGACAAAGAATCTGACACTAGATAGCCCAGGGACCTATGGTTAAAGTCAAATACTACTGGTCACAAAAAAAGTAGCAATAAAACAACTCTTAATGACATTCTGTTATACTCATAGATCAATGACTTGCTGAGTCACTATCAGACTTACTGCAGCAGATGGGAACAAATATAGAGACCCATACCAGACATTATGCAGAGAAGGAGAGACCTTGAGACACTCAGCCCTAAATGGGTGTCTCCATTAAATCCCTTCCCCAGGGCTCATGGAACGCCTGCAGAAAAGGGGGCAGGAAGAATGTAAGAACCAGGGTAATGTGGGAAATTGCCAATATGGAGCCAACTAAAAATACAAGGGAATTTAATAGGGAAAAGCCTTACTTACAGAGCGACCTAGACAGCCGGCAGTGCAGCAGTTTGTACAGCAAGCCAAAGACAAAACCGAAAACAGAGCCACCTCACTCTTAAACTTTCCCTACACCACCCTGACCATACCCTCAAAGGCGTTGTCAGGCACACCTGTAGCCAGCCCCTAAGAAGGCGTGGCTACAGCATCCCCTACAATTCCCCTTTTAGTCTAAAAGAGGATTAAAACTTAACAGTGTAAAGTCTCTAAGATTAACAATCATAAGGGTGAAATATAAGAAGATACAACAATCTGCTTATGTCACATCCTAACTATTTTAACTAAACCCTAAAGTCATCTGAAAGAGGTGTCCAACCAGAACACCTCCTTCCAATCCCAACCATAAACAATAGGAAACTATCCCTAACTAGGTATATACACTATCCTAAGTGACAACAATGGGGAAAGGGGACGTAGCATCCTCCAAGTTACTTCCTGCTGAAATGGGATGACAATAGCCTTGTGGGGTCCTGTAGGAAGAAAATGTTAGTATAGTGAATGTCTTGAATGGACTTGTATCCAGTCCCTATTAGATGGGATTCGCTTGATTGAAGATCTCGCTTGAAATGCTCAACTTGATTGAAGTCATTACCCGAAGCTTTGGCCAGAGTGTCAGTTGAAATGGAGAAAGTTGGATCCCATGCAGTCAAGGAGGTGTGGCCCATTTTCTTTCCCGGGTGTCCAAGGATTGCTGTCAGGAAGGTCTTCATTGGCTGTGTGGGATCAAACATAAATGTTAGCAGAGAAATGTTTGCTTGTAAGTATGTATACTAGAAAAGGCAATCGTGGAAAAATAATGATTGTGAGAGGGTGCACACTTTGAAGGAAAGAGCCAAGAAAGACAAAGATTCTTCTCTTATTCTGTATTACATCAATTGGCTTCTTGATACAATACAGAAACTCTAAAGTTTAGTTAAACCATGTGCTTGGATTTCAGAGGAGAAAAGCCACCTCTAAATCCAGCATTGGTTTAATTGAATAGCAACTAGGAAATAAAGAGCAATACAGTTCTTTGAGAGACAGCTGTTGCCGTATAGCACGTTCCTTTTGTTTGATGGTTATAGCTACCTTCTCCTCTTAAGTATCTACCCATGCGGTGTCCTTTGACTTCTGGAGATGAGTTTTTCTGTGAAGATAAAAGCAAAACACTTCCCTTTCCTTTGGGAGGTTTCTATTTAGTTTATGAGATATACCTTAGTAGAATACCTGTCATTTGTCCTCGTCGAGAGGTTTTTTCCTTTTCAACTAGAATCTTGATCAACTTTGATGGTATCCTAAGTTTTTCTTCTCCTGTGGAAACCAATGCAAAACCCCTACCCCATCATAACACATGTCCTGGTTTCCATACAGAGGTTAGTACATCTTTGAAGTACACTGGCTGATTCAGTTCAACAGTTTTCTCTGTAGTCCAGTGTCTTTCTGCAGCTGTTTGTCTTTTTTCATTGGCATTAAGAAAGTTTAGTGTTAATAAAGTATTATGCAACCTATGTTTGGGGGGTTTTGCTTTCCAAGCTTGTTTGTGGAGCATCTCCTTAAAGTGTTCTATTCTCTCAACCACTGCTTGTCCTGTGGGATTGTGTGGTATACTGGTAACATGCTTTATGTTATAATACTTGCAATTTTTATTTATGCAAGAATACCCATAACTGCCATCACCTCTAGCAGGTGTGTAATAACAGAATCAGATTTTTTCAGAGATAAGAGCAGTAGCCCATAGGAACCCTGAGAATGTTTGTATAGTATGATGCACATATTTCAAATTTCCAAATTCTGCAAAGTGAAAGACCTCCATCTGCCAAACCTCATTTGTGTGAATGCCCTTAGGATTACAACCTGCTGGCAATGGAGTTTGTTTATAAAAGGAACAAGTAGGACAGTTTTTCACTATCTCCTTGGCCTGTTGCCAAGTGATGGAGAAGTCCTTTTCAAACTTTTGCTATTTACATGATGTTTCTTATGAAATTCTGAGGCTTCTAGCACACTTCCAATTAATAAACGATCAATCTCATCATTGCCTTGTGCTAGTGGGCCTGGCAGACCCATATAGGATCTGATATGTGTAATGTATATAGGATTACTTCTGTTTCTGATAGTTTCCTGTAATTGTAAAAACAGAGAAGTTAATTCTGTATTATCAGGAACAAATTCTGCAGTCTCAATGTGTAACATGACTCTTTCTGAATATTGAGTCAGTAATTATATTAAGAGGTTCTGTAAAATCCAAAGCACCATGAGAATTGCATATAATTCTGCCTTCTGTACAGATGTATATGGACTTTGAACTACTTTATTTACCTTACCTGCTTTATAACTTACCTTACCTGATTTGTTGGCATCAGTGTAGAAGGTAAGAACTCCAGAAATGGGAGTTTGTCTTACAATACGTGGAAGAATCCAGACTTTTTTTTTTTGTTGTTGTTTGTTTTTTGTTTTTTTGAGACAGGGTTTCTCTGTGGCTTTGGAGGCTGTCCTGGAACTAGCTCTTGTAGACCAGGCTGGTCTCGAACTCACAGAGATCCGCCTGCCTCTGCCTCCTGAGTGCTGGGATTAAAGGCTTGCACCACCAATGCAGGGCCAGACTGTCTTTTTTATGAATTTAATTCTGTCAGTTTTGGGACAGTTGTTGCTAATTGTTCCCAAAAACTCAGTAAGAGCTATTTGCCTATATTCATTATCCTTCCATAAGGAGGAAATTTCTTCATTAGTTATAAGTACTATAATTTCTGCTTTTCCAGTCAGTTGACAGAGTGTTTTTAAAGATTTTATTTATTATGTTTACAGTCTTCAGCCTGCATGCCAGCAGAGGACACCAGATCTCATTTAAGGTGGTTGTGAGCCACCATGTGGTTTCCGGGAATTGAACTCAGGACCTCTGGAAGAACAGTCAGTGCTCTTAACCACTGAGCCATCTTTCCAGTCCCTCAGGTGACGGAGTCTTAATTTGCCCTTTAGAATCAAATCAGAAATCTTTTCTATATATGTCTTTAACTTTTTGTCCCTACCTGCAGGACATCAACCTGGGGCAAGAGAGTCAGGGATAGGGAATGGGGACAAGAGACACAGAAAGAACGACCACAAGACAGGATTCTGATCAAGTGGCAAACTTTACTTTTTTCTCAGGCTAGCTTATATAGTCAGGATATGGGGAGGGGTAGAATGGGTTGTTTGTGAGCCAGGTGTTACATAGGCAGGATATTAGGAAGCCACAAAGGATGTTTGGCGGGGTAAACAGTTCATGAGTAAGAGGTCCAGGAAGGGTTGCCTAGGTGACTTAGCCTGTAGGTGGAGGACTGGGTCAGGTTGTTTCTTTTCTTGAGCCGAGGTTCTAAGGAGCTGCTGTGTAAACGTTAACTATGTGGCCTGCCAAGCATGGCCTAGGATCTCATGCAAGCCCTGAGATTTGTCTCCCAACAACTTTTTATTCTGTTTATGTGGCAGAAATATCCACTCCAATATGGTGTCTTCCCTCTGCATCAGAATTCCAGAAGGATATTCCCTGGAGGGCAAGATAACCAGAATACAGTCTAAATCAAGGTTTATCCGATCTACATGTGCATCCAATATTTTGTTTTCTACCCATTGTAACTCTTTTTTCTGCCTCAGCGGATAATATTCTCGGACTGTTTAGGCCCTTATCACCTTTAAGAGACATTTTTAAATGCTTTAAGTCATGTCCTTCTACCCCAATAATCGTCTGTAATTGAGAAATTTCTCCTAGCAGCTTCTGAAGACTATTAAGAATTTGATAATGATCCCTTCTAATTTGCACCTTCTGTGGCATGATTTTTGTAAGTCTGTCTTATAACCTAAATAGTTAATAGAATCTCCTCTTTGTATCTTTTCTGGGGCAATCTGTAACCCCCAATGAGGCAGAACTTCTTTCACCATTTCAAACATAAGTTCCAAAGTTTCCTTATTGGAATCTGATAAAAGAATATCATCCATGTAATGATAAACAAGATATTGTGAAAATTTCTTATGAATTATTTCCAAAGGTTGCTGTACAATTTGTGACACAGAGTAGGACTATTTAGCATTCCTTGTGGCAAACCCTCCACTGATATCTCCTGACTGTCTGTGAATTATTAAGAGTTGGTACAGTAAATGCAAATTTTCCTCTATCATTTTCCTGTACTGGTATTGTGGAAAAAGTCTTTCAGATCAATGACTATGATAGGCCATCCTTTAGGTATCAAGGAAGGCAAAGGCATTCCATGTTTCAGAGAGCCCCTTGGTTGAATTACCTTATTTATGGCATTCTCCACTTACCTGACTTCTTTTTGATAACAAATACAGGAGAATTCCAAGGGATGGTAGACTCCTCTATATGTCCAGCATCTAGCTGATCCTCAACTAGTCTTTCTGAAGCCTCTAGCTTCTCAGAGGTCATAGGCCATTGTCCTCCCAAACAGGTTCATCTGTAAGCCACTTCAATGGCAGGGCCTTGGGCTCTTCTGAAGGTCTATCATTTGTATTTAGTTTCTGTACAGCCTGGATGGTTGGTAACTGTTATCCATAGCGTCTTATCAGATCTTTTCTATTATCTAAAGATTGTACATAATTTGTATCCAACACTGGAGGAATATTAATCTGAGTATTCCGTTGCTGTAAAAGATCATGACCCCAGAGATTTATAGCTATATCTGCCACGTATGCTTTCAGTCTCCCTTTCTGTCCTTTTGGTCCAGTGCAGACCACCGAGTTAACACTCTGTCGAACTCTAGATAGAGTTCCAATTCCTAAAAATTGTACATTTGCCCCTCTAAGAGGCCATTTCTGAGGCCAAGACTTTTGGTTAATAACAGTCACATCCGCTCCAGTGTCTACTAAGCCAGTAATAACTTTATTATTAATTTTCACTTTCAACTGAGGCCTTCTATCATTAATAGAAGTTTGCCAAAATATGCGTTTCTCATTTTGTCCATATACATTTGATTCTTCCTTACTATTCAAACTACCATCTAGAACAGTATCATTTTTCACCATCGGCAAAGAACTATCTATCTGTTCGTCCTGTGAGAGATTGTCTTCCACTTCTATTGGGAATGACTGGACCTTTCTCAATGTGGGGGACTTCTTGAGGCCCCCCCTCGGGGATTCCTGGCCTTTACGGGTTTCCTTGTATGACCCTGGTCGATCTACATTCATTGGTCCAGTGCTTGCCCTTACCACATCTTCTACACAATCCAGAATGCAGTGGCCTTCCATATGAGGCATTGTTAGAATTCGTTTGTCTACAATTTCTTTTGATATGTCCCATTCTACCACAGCTGAAACATCTAGGTTGCTGGTGCCTTCGTTGTCTCCTGGGGAAGGTTCTTCCTACCCAAGGTTCTGGTTCATAGTAGTAGTAACCTCTAGCCTCTTGGTACCTATGTTGACTTCTGAAAGGTGCTTCTCCTTCCCAGCCCTTGTATCCTCACTTCTAGATCTTTAAATCTCCTGTTGCCTTTTTAAACCTTTTGAGATAGCTTCTCCTACCCAAGCTCCAGTATCTTGCACATTATAGTCAATGTTGGCTTCATGCAAAATCCATTCTTCTAGTGGAGCTGATCTGATCTTTAAATGCAAAAGTATTCTTTTGCATATTGGGTTTGCTTTTCCATAAGCTATTGTATATATAATTGATTGTCTTGTTTCTGGATCTGTTACTTGTAATTCTACTGCTCTAGTTAACCTTTGTAAGAAGTCCTGGAACTTTTCTGTAGGTCCCTGTTCTATTCTAGTATAAGCTTTTAGGCATTCTCCTGGCTCATGAACCTTATCCCAGGTGTTTAATGCTGCTTTCCTGTATAGGGACGGTATGTGGTCATCATATTCAGCCCGAGTCTGTGGGTTAGCATAAATACCTTCACCAAGAATCTTATCTAGGGGGGCTTCATAAACTTCCTTTATGCCTTAACACTCAAGGAGCTTCACTTCCTCCCTGACCAATGCCCTCCATTGGATTTGGCATGAATTCTCAAATACAGCTGCCACCAATCGTTCCCAATCTGTGGGCGTCACCCTGTTAAAGGTTGCCCATCAATGTAATAGCTCTTTTACATATGGGCTATGGAGACCATATGAGTCAACTGATTCTTTAATATTCTTAAGATCCTTCAACTGTATAGATTGCCATTCATAAGCCATCTGTCCCTGAGGGTGTTTCTTAGAAGCTGGCTTTTCTACCATGGTAATTGGGTAGACCAATGGCACACAAGTAACAACCTTAGAAGAATTGTCATGATACCTCGGTGGAGTAGGTGCCTGGGATTGGAGTGATTCTGCCTCTGAGGCATCCCAATGATCCTTAAGCCTAGTAATGATGTCCTTATGAAAAGTTTCAATTTCCTGCATCATAAAAGATTCCAAACGTGTTAGCGAATCTGTAAATTGCTCTAACTGCTCCTCAACATGTTTTCCTAGGTCTTTAATACACTCCTCCTTAGGCAGCATCTGAAGGTATGGAAACTGCCTTCTAGGTATTGGAGTCTAGATTCGAGGTCATGATTTGCTGACTTTGAGTCCTAGCAATCGACCGTATGGACCTATCTAATCTGTCAGCCCTGTTCTGTAAACTATCTTCCAAACATTCAAACCTAGATTCAAATTTGTGATCTGCTACCTTAGATGCCTCAATAATTGATTGAATGACATTGTCCAATTCTTGAACCCTATCCTGGGTATTTTGCACCTTTGCATCTAGTTTCTGGGTCACAGAGCCTATCTGAGTTTCTAGCTGGCTGCAGATATTCTTTAGTTCATCTGGGTCCTCTGACAGCCTAGCCTCTAATGCCTCAGACATGGAGAATCTCTCTGTGTTTATCTTATCATAAACAGACAGCTCTGTCTTTAGCGTATTGGACACAGAGCCAAGCTTATCATCCAATTTCTGTTCTACTTGCTTCACAATTGTGATCTGACGTAATCTGTTCTCCAAAACCTCATTGCATAAAGCTGTTATTTCCTGCAAGCATATGGTAACTTGTACCAGCAAGCTAACTGCCATTACAGCATATAGGCAGGTAATTGGCAGATTAGTGTCCTCCTCAAACATTGAATTCACGTAATAAGCAAAAATATTACCAATTTTAGCAAATGATAAATATTCCACCATGATTTTACCTGATTTCTACTCTTTGAACAGCAGGTGGCTCATGAGTTCAGTTACTCTGGGCAGGGTTTGGCAGTGGTCGGTGGCAGCGGAGAAGAGAGGTCACAAATGTGGCTATGCTTAGCTTAGAGAGTGCATGGCCTTGTAGCCACAACCACTGAATGAGGCTTTACAGCTGCTGCAGCCAGGGGAAGTCTCGGGCCCTCCTGAAAGCCGAGGCCTACTCGGCTCTAGGTACCTACCCTCCGGGCACGGGTAGGCCACAGCCTGGGCTGGTCCCATGCGTATGGTGGTAAAACCGTGGGAGGTCTGTAGAACTCTCCCAGCTTAGCAGACTGACTGATCTGAGAAGGTCAGCGGCAGCGGGAATGTGCTAGTGTGGAGTAGCGGGTCAGCTGTGAGTCAGGAGCACCTGTGGAGAGAGGGTGCTTTCCTGGACTCTCTCTCCCCTAGGTTTACAAGATCCCACTTCTGACCACCAGATAAAGTGGGAAATTACCAATACGGAGCCAGGTAAAAATACAAGGGAATTTAATAGGGAAAAGCCTTACTTACAGAGCGACCTAGCCAGCCAGCAGTGCAGCAGTAAGTACAGCAAGCCAAGGACGAAACCGGAAACAGAGCCGCCTCACTCTTAAACTTTCCCTATGTCACCCCGATAAAGTCATGGTCAGGCACACCTGTAGCCAGCCCCTAAGCAGGCATGGCTACAGCATCCCCTACACCAGGGAATGGTGGACACCAAGAAAACAAGGCCACTTAACTCAACAGGTTTGGCAGACATGAACTCACAGAGACTGTTTAGCATGCATAGGGTTTGCATGTGTCTGCTCCAGATGGGGTCCTAGGGCAGGAAGGAGAACTGGAAACACATCCCTATTCAGAGTAGAGGGAAAGGAAATATTAATCAGAATTTATCATATAATACAAAAAGTTACTTTCAATAAAAGGAAAAAAGTTATATATGAGTTAGGTTCTCAAGAGAAATAGTACCAACAGCACACACACACACACACACACACACACACACACACACACACACACACACGCACATACACAAAGGCACTGGAATTGGTGCATACGATGACAGTGTTACGTGCTTTGATAAGCCATCAGCAAGCTAGAAAACCAGGGAAGCTGGCTATGTAGTTTGTGTAGATTTGAGGTATGACAATCTGTGGTACTAGTGTTAATTAGTGTTAACTCTTGGATTCCAAATACCTGAATAACAGTAGCTCTGATATTCAAGGGCTACCTCAAAAGAGAGGGACAAAGAGAAGAACTAGGAGAGAGAGAGAGAGAGAGAGAGAGAGAGAGAGAGAGAGAGAGAGAGAGAGAGAGAGAGAGAGAGAGAGAACTAAGGGAGAAGGGTGGCAATATTTGTTTTTATCTGTGTTTTTCTTTTTTGGTTCCTGTAGTTCTCAATTGATTGGATGATGCCCATCTATACTGGTGAGTGTGACCTTTGCCCAGTCTACAGACTCAATTGATGATTTCTTCTGGAAATAACATCTCTCATGTACAAAATTAATGCTTTATCAGCTATTTTCGTGTGCCGTAACTCAGTCAAGTTTACACATACTGTTAACTTTCACATTACCTAGGAGAAAAATGCAGTATTTCTTATTGTGTATCATTGCATACATAAAGAAGCCCAAATGGCTGCCTTAATTACTGTTCTATTGCTGTGAAGAGAAACCATGGCAATGCAACTCTTTTAAAGGGGAACATTTAATTAGTGGCTTGATTACAGTTTAAGAAGCTTAGTCCATTATCACCACCATGAGAAGTAGATATGTGAGCCCGGGAGAAGTAGCTGAGAGCTCTACATTCTGATCTGTAGGCAGCAGGCAGGCAGAAAGGAGGTGGCACTGGGGTTGGTGTGGGATTTTGAAACCTCAAAACACCCTCATTGACACATCCCCTCCAACAAGAGCACACTTCCTCATCCCCTTTAACAGTTCACTAACTGGAGACTAAATATGCAAATGATTGAGCCTCTGGAGGCCATTTTCATTCAAACCACAGTGGACAGAGACATTTAGGACAGTGGGTCTCAACCTTCTAAATGATGTGACCCTTTAATACAGTTCCTCAGGTGTGATGACCCCCAACCGTAAAATTATTTTTGTTGTTACTTAAGAACTGTAATTTTGCTACTGTTATGAATCATAATGTAAATTTCTGAGCTTTCTGATGGTCTTAGGAGACCCTTGTAAAAGGTTCGTTCAACTCCCAAAGGTGTCATGACCCACAGATTGAGAATACTGATTTAGGAAGAGGCATGCCAGACAGTGACAATGGATAAAATGTCTAATGCCACTAGGATGACAAATAAGATACAGATAAAGATTTACCTCCCAGTTTTGACAAGACAATGAGGCAAATCATAGTCTTCTATTAGTTTAAAGTAATGCAGGGCCAGAGAGCTAGTTCAACAGTTAAGAGCATTAGCTGGCATTGCAGAGGACATGAATTTAGATCCCAGCACATACAAGGTGGCTCACAGCTATCTGTAACTCCAGTTTCATGGGTCCAGAGACCTCTTCTAACTTCCACAGTCACTGCATGCACATGGTGCCCATCCTTGCATTCAGGCAAACACCATAGAAATAAAATAGAATAAAATAAAACACTCATTTCTATGGGGCTACAATCCTCAGCCCCAGAGAAGCTAGGTAACAAGGAGGTCCTAAGAGGGATGGATGGATCTCCCTGGGAAGAGGAAATAGATGAGATGTCCTGGGTAAACTGGGGGTGCAGGAAGGTAGAGGAGAGGGGACAGGGGGTGACAAATGAGGGATCAGGATGGTCGAGTTGGGAGTGGGGTGGAGGGGACAAGTAATGACTCTTGATACAGGGAGTCATTATGGGATTAGGGAGAAACCTGGTGTTAGGGATACTCCCAGGAACCTATGAGGATGACCCCAGCTAAGACTCCTGGCAATAGTGCAGAGGGTGTATGAACAGGTCTTCTCCTTTTGTCAGATTGGTGACTAACCTAATTGTTATTGTAGAGCCTTCATCTAGTACGTGATCAAAGCAGATGCAGAGAACCACAGTCAAGCACTGGGCTAAGCTCCAGGAGTCCAGTTGAAGTGAGGGAGGAGGAATTATATGAGCAAGGGGTGGGGGACAAAGTCATGACTGGGAAAACCCACAGAGACATCTGACCTGAGCTTGTGGGAGCCCATGGACTCTGGACTGACAGCTAGAGAACCAGCATGAGACTGACCTAGATGCTCTGTATTTGGGTGACATTTGTGTAGCCTGGTCTTTTGTGGGGCTCCTAGTAGTGGGTCCAGAACCTGTCCCTGACACATGAGCTGGCTCGTTGGAACCTATTTCCTATGGTGGCTGCCTTGTTCAGCCTTGATGTAATGGGGAGGAGCTTGGTTCTGCTTCAGCTTGACATGCCATGCTTTGTTGACTCCCATGGGAGGCCTGACCCCTTCTGAATGGAGATGGAGGATGAATGGATGGGGAGATGGGGGGAGGGAATGGGAAGAGAGAAAGGAGAGGGAACTGTGGTTGGTATGTAAAATAAATAAATAAATGAAAAATCTTTGAAGTGATTGCAGCCATCTTCTTAGAATAAAGTATCCAGTGCTTATTTGTAACTTTGTCCTAAGCACAAAAATTTTCATGATACTGATCCAAAAATTTCTGAGATATGTCTTCTAGTAAGTACTTGTCAATCAACCCTGGTGTATGCATATGTGCATATTCATATGTGCACTTGTATGTAGAGGTCCATGTCAGGAGCTTTACTCTATCACTTCACCTTAGTTTCTGGGACAGGGTATCTCGTTGGCCCTGAAGCTTCACTCACTCAATTTGACTGGCTGGCTAGTGAGCCACAGGGATTGAGTCTGTTGTGAATGGTGTTGTTTCCCTGATTTCTTTCTTATACAGTTTGTCATCTGTATATGGGAGAGCTACTGATTTTTGTGAGTTCATCTTGAATCCAGCTACTTTGCTGAGTGTGTATATTAGCCGTAGGAATTCCCTGGTAGAATTTTTAGAGCCACTTGTATATACTATCATATTGTCTGCAAATAAGGATAATTTGATTTCTTCTTTTCCAATTTGTATCCCCTTCAGTTGTCTTATTGTTCTAGTTAAGACCAATTATTATCCTGAATTGGTATAGAAAGAGTGGACAACCTTGTCTTGTTCTTGATTTTAGTGGACTTTCTTTGAGTTTCTTTCCTGTAACAATAAATCTTTCTGCCAAGCCGCCTGAGCTGGCCAATGATTAAGATTTCTTATCTGCTATCTCAGTCTTAATTTTCAACCATAATCTTTAATCCATATATTTTATAAAGACTTATCTGACTGAGGATGCCAGCGGCATCCTTCCTCTCTTGCTGGGCTCACATCACGACTCCTGTCTTTACCACATTTCTCAGAATCCTCCTTGACTCCTTGTACCATCCATCTTACTTCTCTATTGGCCAACAGTACTTTATTTATCAACCAGTAAGACAAACATATAAAGAGAAGGACCTCCCCCATTACTCTCCATTTAACTTGATGTTGGCTGTAGGTTTTCTGTAAACTGCCTTTATTATATTTATGCATGTCCCTTGCATCCCTAGTCTCTCCAAGACTTTTGCCAAGAAGGGGTGCTGGATGTTGTCAAAGACTTTTTCTTCTTATGATGGGATGATCATGTGTTTTTTTCTTTCAGTTTGTTTATATGGTAGGTTACATTTATTGATAAATTAGGCTTTTGAAAATACTTGTTATACTTTATTTTTACATCACAGAAATTTATCTTTAACATGAAGCACTAATCATTGGAAAAATCTAACAATGCAATAACTCCTTAAGGGCTTCGTATAGGCTAGGCAATACTAGGTATGGTCAATCTATGGCCATGGACCACACGTGGCTGAGGAAAGCTTTTAATTCAGCTTGATACAAACTCCACAAACTTACTTTAAGCATTATGAGTTTTTTTCTGATATAGTTTTTGTAACTATACTGTGTGATTCTCAACCTGAGTTTTGTAGGTGACAGTGTTGTCTTTCAGTGTTGAAGGCTGTTCACATCTGCTGGGCCAACACTTGACACTCATTACCTCATCAGCTCTCAGGATTCTTTTCTTAATTAATTTTTATTTAAATTAAAAACAATCTTATTTTACATACCAATCCCAGTTCCCTCTCCCTCCCACCCTCCCATTTCCTCCACATCCCCCTATCCTACCCCCCTATCCTACCCCTATCCACTCCTCAAGAAAGGTGAGGCCTCCCATGGTGATCCTCAAAGTCTGTCACATCATTTGGGGCAGGACCTAGGCGCCCCCCACCTCCTCCGTGTATTTAGGCTGAGAGAGTATCCATTCATAGGGAATGAACTCCCAAAGCCCATTTGTGCACTAGGGATAAATACTGGTTCCACTGCCAGAGGCCCCATAGACTGCTCAAGCCCCCCAACTGACACCTATGATCAGGGGGCCAGCAATTCCACCCTTAGACCCAAAGGATGCACATTCATACCACAAGGACATCTATTCAACTATGTTCATATCAGCATTATTTGTAATAGCCAGAACCTGGAAGCAACCTAGATGCCCCTCAATCAAAGAATGGATAAAGAAAATGTGGTGCATTTACACAATGCAGTTCTACTCATGGGTGTGTGTGGGGGAAACAATGACATCTTGAAATTCGCAGACAAATGGATGGAAGTAGAAACCATCTGAGTGAGGTAACCCAGACACAGAAAGACAAACATGGCATGTACTCACTCATCAGTGGATATTAGACATAGAGCAAAGGATAACCAGCCCACAAGCCACAACCTCAGAGAAGCTAGGAAACAAGGAAAACCCTAAGAGAGACATACACAGTCCCCCGGAGAAGGGGAAAGGGATGAAATCTCCTGAGCAAATTGGGAGCATGGGTGGGGGAGGGGAGGGAGTTAGGAGAGAAAGGAGGGGAGAAGGGGATGTGGAAGGGGAGCATGAGAGCTCAGAAGGTTGAACAGGGGAAGAGCAAGGAGAGAGACGCCTTAACAGAGGGAGCCGTTCAGGCTTAACGAGAAACCTGGCACCAGGGAGATGTCCAGGGATCCACAAGGATGACCCCAACTAAGAATCCAAGCAGTAGTGGAGAGGCTACCTTAAATGCCCTTCCCATATAATGAGATTGATGGCTACCTCATATGTCATCTTAGAGCCTTCATCCAGTAGCTGATGGAAGGCAGAGATTCACGGCTAAGCACTGAGGCGAACTCCTTGAATCCAGTTGTAGAGAGGGAGGAGTGATGAGCAAAGGGGTCAAGACCATGCTGGGGAAACCCACAGAAACAGCTGACATGAGCAAGTGGGAACTCACAGGCCTCAGACTGACAGTTGGGGAACCAGCATAAGACTGAACCAGCTCTCAGGAATCTATTAGCTATGTTTTTATACATTTAGACTTAGACACGAAGGAGGCAAGGTTAGTTGAATGATTTCCTCAAAAGCACAGGTTGTTAACCTGACAAATCCAGGACAGAAAACCCAGCTCCCTTTGTCACATGGAGATCATGGAAAGCCATGGAACAGATGACATGATTCCCTGAGAACCAATGTAATTGCATTTCTCTCTCAAACTGTCAATATGCGCAAGCCATAAACATCAAAGTCCTGACGGCTGCCCGACAAATGCATGTGCCAACTCTGACTGGTTTTGTTCCACCTGCCCTTGATTCTATCCCTGCTTAGTTTGTGGAGGTAGTTCTGATTACTTTCCATTCCTGAGACAGACTTGAATGGCTCAGCTGATGCTTGGTGGTAAGAAATACGATTAAAACAAAAGCTAAGCTTCTGAAGGCTTGGGATATACCTGCAAAGCGTGCCCAAAGCCCTGGCTTCAATCCCCAGAACTGAAAAAAGGAGGGCAAAAAAGAAAGAAAGGAAAGATAACACTTCTGAAAACACATTTCCCCTGATCTTTCTAGACAGTAAGATCACTAAAGTCATGGCTAGGATTGAAAATAAGACAGTAGCATCATCAAATTGGGCAAAGGTGTCATTGGCATATCTGCCTCTCAATTTGTGGCCAAGGAAGTCATCAGAAGCTAAATGCTGACTACCTTCAATTTGGCCTTCAAATCTAGAATGAAATATGAAATATGCTGCTATTGACCAATGCAAAGTGGATAGGAATAAGTAAATAATGAAATTTTGGAGCCTCTCTCTCTCTCTCTCTCTCTCTCTCTCTCTCTCTCTCTCTCCTGCACAGTTTCAATGGAGGCACAATTTATCATCATAATAACCTTTCAGTGTTTTTTGTTTTCATAGAAGAGTTCTGTGGCCCTAAAAATATCTTTGCATTTTCTGGACATCTTTCTATATGTGAATTCCCATGTAGTTGCTATAGGGAGTGCCAAGTAGGAGCTCAGATGTTAATCCTGAGGACGGCTGCTCTGTTAAGGTCTTATTTGCAGCACCACATTTCTCTAACATAAATCATGCCATCCCAGTGAGGGAACCAGTTACACACCCTTTTCAAAGATGTTTCCCCAGCTAACGATCCTATGTGGCTTAAAATTATACTGACAGAAAAACAACTGCAGTGACTTTCAAACTAACGATAAAATCCCATGGATAATTACCTCTAAATAGCTTAGAGATGTGAATGAATGAATCACATATCTTTGCAGGAAGCAATTCTTTGAATGGATTCTACCTGATGGAATCTCAGTGCACAGCAGATTGAATACAAGCTTTCAATTGCAGTAAGACTCCGGAGGAGTTTCTCTGGAGCGAAACCCATACCCTAAGGGAGGTTGGCTATGCATATATATAGAACTTCCCACTGTCCAGAAATCCTGTGATCCAAATGCCTCTCTTCTGTGCCTGGAAATATATTTTGTAAAGAAATAATGGCATAAGTGTCTTTTAACTATCCTTCCTAGGTTTCTTCTTCCCAAGCCCACTTTTATGAAGCAGGGACTCATTCCAGTCCAGGATGACCTAGAATTCAGTCTATTGCCCAAGCTGGCCTCAAACTCACAACAGTCCACTTACTTCAGCCTCCCATTTGCTGGAATTTCAGGTGTGAACCACCATGCCGGCTCATTCTCCTTTGTCTACTTTGGCTTCCTCTAAGGCGCTGACACTGTACCACATTTTAACCCTATTTCCCAAGAGATTTCTTTCTTTCTCACAGCATGATGTATATCATGAATTTTATTTTTTTACTCTCCCATTCTCCTCTCCTTCTCCCATTGATTTCATCCTTCTTTCCAATCCTCCTATTTCATGCCATCTTTCCTCATGGGATGCACCAAGTTTAACTAGAGTATCTTGCCTGAGCACAGATGTCGTTTACTGGAGCAAGGGCAACTTGTTAATGGCTATACCACTGACAAAATGACACTCTATCCCTAACAACCGTTAACTGCCAATATATATGGAAGGGATGAGGCCTCTGGGTTCCCTCCCTGATCCATGATGAAATCTTGTATAGACAGCAGCTGCTTGTGAGTCCTTGAGTGCAAAGCGTATGTCATGGCAGAAGACATCCTTTATGCAGAACATCTTCCCCTGCTTCTTGCATGCTTTCTACCACCTCTTCTGTGGGTGATACAGCTATCCTCTCTGGGGATGAGCATCCCATGGTGATACAGCTATCCTATCTGGGGCTGAGCATCCCATGGTGATGCAGCTATCCTCTCTGGGGATGAGCATCCCATGGTGATACAGCTATCTTGTCTGGGGCTGAGCATCCCACGGCTACTTATTGGCAGCACTTTGACCAGCTAACAATTCCTGTGTAAAGTACCATCTGCTTCAGTAAGAAGCTTCCCCGATGAAGGCAGTGCACAACACCAACCTTGAATGGTGACCTGGCCTGGGATCCAGAGGTTTCCTTTCCTGAAAGCCTTTTATACGCCACAGCAAGCAACATCTGGGGTATGGTTATCACTGAATGGGACTATTATTATTCTCATTTTAATGACGATGAGATTAAGACTCAAAGAAGTTGACTGACTATGCCCAGTCCACCCTGGTAAGGAGGAAAAGAATGAACACATCACATGAAGGCATCAAGCTAGAATGAGGCCTGGCTCTCTTTGTTTTCCTCTGTCCCATATTGGTTTTACATTCTTTGGGACCAGAGGTCATCTGCCCATTAAGCTGTTTCTACAAAAGATCTATGGATTGTGATGGTGTGGCAGATAAGGGCAAGGTTAGACTCTCCAGCTAGTTTCCTGGAAGCTATATTGCTTGTGATAGGACTAATCCACAGTAGAACTATTGTGATGGGTAATGCTGATCGTCAGCTTGGTAAGGTCTAGAATCATCTGGGAGGTGGATCTCTGGGTGTGCCTGTGAGGGATTATCTTGATTAAACTAGTTTTAATCAAGATAAAATCAAGATTCGGGAGGGCCCAAATTAATGGAGGGGAGCACCATTTCCCAGACAGGGATCTTGGACTGTGTAAAGTTTAGAAGGAAAGATGCGCACAGATATTCATTTCTCCATCTTCCCGCTGCAGATACAATGAGGCCAGTTACTGCAAGCTCCCGCTGCCTTGAATCCTCTGCTATAAAGCACTGGACCTTGAACTCTGTGCTAAAACAAACGCTTCCTTCCTTAATTGCTCCCTCCTCCTAGGACATTTTATTACAGCTGTGGGAAAGGAAACAAAGAAATTATTAAGCATCCGATAAACATCGTATCTAGTATAATCCCAAGAAAGCACAATTTATAGTCAGTGAGGTCCAGGGAACCCAGACCAACAAAGGGAGATGGCACATGCCCAAGTCTGGGGATTAGTGCAATGGGAAAATGACACTTCCCATCACAAAGATGCACCCAGGAATAACCCAGAACACTCTGAGTGGCAGATGAACCATCAATGTGAAATTTGTCTACCCACAGGATGGCCTGCTAGAGTCAGTCAGAGCCTGTAGGTGACTCTGATCTCTGATTGGCACTAGGTGGTAACTCCCAATGCCCTCACTTGGAGAAGAGCAAGTGAAAGACAAATGTTTGTTTGAGTGGGGACTCTCCTGGGCTCCAGAGAACTTATTGCTTAGAGCAGTTTATGTCTAACACAAAAGAAACAAGAATGTCCTGTGTCTAAAATGAGTGATGGGGATGCAGGAGCATTTGTTGCCACTCAAGGTCTGCCCATACACATTTGGTCCAGACTTGGGGGAAGCACAAGCTTACTTTTTCTCCATAGTTAAAACCAACCAATTAATCAACCAACCAGATAGCAAAGCAACTCTGAACTTCTCTGCTTCATTTTATTGTATATTTCAAGAGAAGTTAAATTTTTGCCCTTTTATTCTTCACTTAATGTGCTTTACATTTCTCATGGTTAATGCCACAAATCTTTACAAAATCGACACTACTCAAACAAGAGAGCTGTGCATCCTGCACATAGTAAGCTGCTGTTTTATTGCCTCATTCCACCCAGGGAGAAAGCAACCATACTGACATCTTTAGGATTCAGTGACCCGTCCAGCATGTCCAGTTATTCAGGGTCTGAAGAGGTACTGCCTGAAAGAGAGTCATGGGCGGGAGAAAGAAAGGAGACCATGCAAGCATAACAAATTTTGTCACGGTCTCACTTTATTGAGGGAATAATAAGACTTATATAGGGGTGTGGCAAGGAGGGAGTGTAGAGGGAGGGAGGAGGGAAAGGGGAGCAAGGCCACTGGCGGTGGGGCTCCCGGAACAGGCTGCGGAAGGGAGGTGAGGAACTGAGGAGGGAGTTAGTACATCTGATGCGGCTATCTAAAGAACGTCCGTTGTCTGAAAGCCTCCTATGTTTCTTGTCCTCGGAGATGCTCATCTCTTCCTGGGCTAGAACAGCCAGTGGCAGCAGTTGCCAGGTGGCAAGTCCTGCAAGGACCTGTAATTTTCCACTGCTCTGGATGGCCCCTTAACTTATTGCTCCCAACAATTGAGTAAACAGAGTACTGGCCCCCCTGTGTTCAGAATCATCCCTAAAAGCCTCAAAGCCGAGTGAGAATCTGGGTGGATCCCACAGCTACCCTGAGTTATCACCGTGGATAAATGTGGCTCCCTACGCTCATGGGAAATTTGTAGCATGGATCTAGGGGATGAAGGGTGTTCAGGTGCCAGCTCACCTACACATTGTTTTTATTGTTTAATCCAGGGTTCAGTCCAGTCTATGCATCTGAACAATGTGAGTGTTAGACTTAGGTTGTGAACCCATATCATATAAATTATTATGTGTGTGAACATAAATGAGGCATTTTAAATTGTGAATGTGGGTAATACTATGTGGCTCTTTTGTCTTTTTTTGTTCTAAATGTGCAAAATAGGTGGTTAATGTAGGAATAGTATTATTTCTACTACAAGCCACTCTGGGTTTTTTGTGTGACATTTAATGATGATGGACAACTTTGGAAGTATGACTGAAATAAGTATGAATGCCGTTTTCTGTTTAGTTTATTGGCTGGTGCTTCTGGTATCACAAGTATAAAAATGAAGGCTATTCTTTTTCCTCAGGTAACAGAATTAAGGAACCTGCCCTGCCCCCTTTGTCTTGCACCCGCTTTAATGCCATGTAATGACTAGTGGCATGTCCTGTCCTGCCCTGCACAAATTATTGTTATTAAGATGAATCAAAAGCTCCCAGAATGCCCTTTGCTTCACTCGTATGGAGGAACACAGGCTCGCTGTCTGAAGCAATATCCTCTTTTATTAAGTACTCTGGGGGAAAGAGCTGCAAAGTGCTCTTCAAACACAAGGCATTAGAATGACTGATGAATATAGCCTCATCACTGTTACACCTCCATGAGAAGAATTGTGACATTTATATTGAAAAAGAAGCACAACACAGCACAAAAATCACCCTTTGTGCAGATTTCAGCCATTGTAAAAAGTGTTTGAAACAGCCCAGGCCCAACTGGAAGCACTTGCCAAGTAAATGGATTGCACAGCACACTAGAAAGAAGAGCCAAGAAGCCATGTGGGATTTATGCCTTCTGGTTTGTGGAGTGGGCTTGCTTCATTCTCATAATCCCCTCCATTCTTAGCCACAGACCTGGGAGACAGTTGTGTGTGCTTTTGACTGGAAGGGGCAGGTTCCCCTTTCCACACAGATTCCTTCACTGTTAAACACTTACTGTTGTCTCAATTTCCCTCTGTGCCTTGTTATCCCAAATAGTTTATAAACCTTTGAGGTTATGACCCTTTTAGTTTTCTTGTTTCCCTCTTTCCATTTATTTATTTTTAATTTTGTTTTGTTTTGAGACAAGACCTCATGTAGGCCAGACTGGTTTCAAACTTACTATGTAGTCAAGAATGGACTTGAACATCTGCTGACCGGCCTCTCCTTTCCAAGTGCTAAGATGATATGTGTGTGCCACCATGCCCGGTTTCCATAGTTCTGGGGATCTTTGTGTATACCAGTGTCCCGAGCTACCGTCTCACCAGCAAAAACGACGCGGCACACTCAGGATCCTTCTGCAGTAAAGCTTTAATGCGTCTCGAGAGGGAGAGCATAAGCTTACAGAGCGGAGACCCCAAACTCCCAAAAACCCATCCCTTATATATAGGCTGGCAACCGCCGCCTCGGACTGTCACCCCCTAACTGGCTGCAGCTCATCGGACCATATGACGTCAGATCATCGGACCATATGACGTCACGGGAGAGGCGGAGACCGAGGGCTGGAAAGTTACAAAGTTACCTAGTGTGCATGCGCACTAGCTTGTAACGGCTCCTTACATACCAGGTAAGCTTTTTATCTACCGGATTGCATCCCCAGTATTCATTGTCTTCCAAGAAAGGCACCCAGCACAATGTAGATGTTCATAACTATTTATTGTATAAATGAGCTTGTGGATGGATAAATAAACAGGGGAATTACACTTTTTTGGGTTAAAATATTTAAATTTCTATGAAATCTCAGATATTTATCCACGGTGCATAAAGTACCAGGCGTGCAGGTCCAGATCTGTAATTCCAGCAGTTGGGAGGCAGAAGGACTGGTTGTGAAGGGCAGCCTGTGTTATACAGTGAGACTTTGTCTCAACAACCAGCCAACTAACGGATAAAGACTAACAGAATGACTCACCAACAACCTTGCCTCCCACTACAAATGCCTTATGCCTCTGTCTTCATTCTGCTCTTACTTTTTCTTAGGGAATTCACTATATTGAACTTGGTGTTCATCATTTCTGTCTTTAGTCTTCATATCTTCACTACATATGGATATCCCCCCAAAAACCTGCAGAATGTGGACAATATTGGCTACTATGTTTTTTTTTTAGAAGTGTGAAAAATAAGTAGTTAGTGTAGGAGTAATATTATTTCTACCATAAGCCATGCCTGGTTTTTCTGTGTGCTATTTTAATGACAGACAGTTTTAGAAAGTGACTCAAACAGATATGAATGCCATCTATTTAGTTTATTGGTTGTTGTTCTTCAGGATCATACAGAATGTAAAAATGCAAGATATTTCTTATTTTGGGGTAACAAAATTAAGACCTACCCTGTTCCCCTGGTTCATACCTGCTTTGCTATCATGCAATGACCAGTGGTAGCCTTGGTCCCTCTCTGCGCAAATGATTGGCAGCGAGATGAATTGAGACTTCTTGATTCTCTTGCATGGCAAAATACAGGCTCTCTGTCAGAAGCTTGCATTCTTCTGAAATGTATGCTTACAATCAATAGCATACTTGTGAGGTAAATACAAGCCACTATACTTCATTCTAGCTTAGAGTTCACTTTGCATGGCTATATCATAGCATATCCATATTCACAATGGCTTTAGGACCGTTCTTATCCACATCTCCACGAGCACTGATAGATGGAATCCTTCAAGGTACATCCCGAGGAACTGGACTGCTGAGCGATGGGGTCACACAGGCTTCAAAGCCTGGCTGGCTGGTGACCTAATGGTGCTGTGTCAGTGTGTATGCCCACGCACTGCATTTATAAAATGTCACTTTTCTCGCACCAGCACTTACCTGCTTAAGTCCTTCAAGGGGTTGCGTGTTGCTGTTGAGCTTGCCCAGGGGCCGATGCATTGTGCTGGTGGCTGGGGATCTAGCCCACAGTGGCTGCCATTTCATAGCTGAAGACACCATGCTTCTGCAGCATCTGGGGTACTTCTTTCTTCTGATCCTTAGCTATCTGTGGCCTATCTACAGTAACCATTTCCTTCATCCAAGTGTGGTCTGTGCTCGTGAAACTGACCCCATTTCCTTTCATGTGTCCTCAGTCTCCTTGTGGTCTGACACACTTCAGACTCATGACATTCTTCTGTGAGATCATAGCACCATAGGGTAACAGCATTACTTCCAAGATCCTGTGGTTTTGGCAAGAGTAGGCTTCAGCTTAATGCCTTTCAACTGTAATTTATTGAAGTATGTAATGCTTAAATAGAGCATATTAAAATTAATATGGCCACACAGTATTATAACCATATTTCAAAAGAAAAACCCACATTTTATAATTATGGAAGCAACTATTTGTTGCCCAAAGTGTCATGATTTACAACAAAATATTTTTCTATTAATTACTTTCTCTCTTCAAATGGAATGAGAGTTCATATTCACAAATATCATTAAAGATATTTAAAAGCACTTCCTTACATGTTTATATGTGACCTTTTTTCTAACTAGAATTTGACCTTTTTTTTTCTAATTAGAATATGGAGTGATTAATTCCCTTTTCTTGGTCACTTGTTTCTGATGTAAACCTGTGTCTTCAAAGGGAAGAGACCACAAATACAAAGCCCTGGCAAGCAGCATGGAGACTGAGCTCTCACAACAGCAGTCAGAGTAAGAAGCCGTATTACTGAGTCCCAGGCATGTGTCCTTGCAGGCGTTATACACTTCCACCCAGAGCATCTATTGCCCGATTATTTTGAGTCCCTTAAACTAACTTCTCTCTTTATATATTAGTTCAGTGGGGGATTTAAATGACCCCCTCTTGATTTCACAGAAAGGTGGGGTTGAAACCTGGACACTTTGATGTCCTATGCAATACCAGTTGTGTCATGGCTTATTTATTTATTTTCCTTTTTAAATTCAAATTAGAAACAAGCTTCTTTTACATATTGATCCCAGTTCCCTCTCCCTTCCTTCCTCCTTTGCCCCCCACCCACCCTCTATTCCAACCCCTTTCTGCTCCTCAGGGAAGGTGAGGCCTTCCATGGGGGAATCTTCTATGTCTGTCATATCATTTGGAACAGGGCCTAAACCCTCCCCAGTGTGTCTAGGCTGAGAGAGTATTCCTCTATGTGAAAAGGGCTCAAAGAAAAGTCCATTCGTGTACTAGGGGTAAATACTGATCCACTACCAGTGGCCCCATAGATTGTCCAGACCTCCAAACTTACCTCCTCATTCAGGGGGTCTGGAACAGTCCTATCCTGGTTTCCTTTCCAGCTATCAGTCTGGTCCATGAGCAACCCCTTGTTCAGGTCAGCTATTTCTGTGGGTTTCTATAGCCTGGTCTAGACCCCTTTGCTCATCACTCCTCCTTCTCTGCAACTGGATTCCAGAGTTCAGCTCAGTGTTTAGCTGTGGGTGTCTGCTTCTGCTTCTATCAGCTACTGGATGAAGGCTCTAGGATGGCATTTAAGGAAGTCATCAATCTCATTATTAGAGAAGGGCACTTAAGATAGCCTCTCGACTGTTGCTTAGATTGTTAGTTGGGGTCAACCTTGTAGATCTCTGGACATTTCCCTAGTGTCAGAATTCTTTTTAAACCTATAATGGCTCCCTCATGATGGTATCTCCTTTCTTGCTCTCCTCTATTCTCCCATGACTAGATCTTCCTGCTCCCTCATGTCCTCCTCTCCCCTCCTCTTCTCCTCTTCTCTTTCTTCTAACTCCCTCTCCCCTCCCCCATGCTCCCAATTAGCTCAGGAGCTCTTGTCCCTTTTCCCTTCTCCGGGGGACCATGTATGTCTCTCTTAGGGTCTTCCTTTTTTCCTAGCTTCTCTGGTGGTGTGGATTGTAGGCTGGCAATCCTTTGCTCTATGTCTAAAATCCATATATGAGTGAGTACATACCATGTTTGTCCCTTTATGACTGGGTTACCTCACTCAGGATGGTTTCTTCTAGTGCCATCCATTTGCCTGCAAACTTCAAGATTCCATTTTTTTTTTCTGCTGAGTAGTACTCCATTGTGTAAATGTACCACATTTTCTCTATCAATTTTTCAGCTGAGAGGCATCTAGGTTGCTTCCAGGTTCTGGCTATTACAGATAATGCTGCAATGAACGTGGTTGAACAGACGTCCTTGTTGTATGAATGTGCATCTTTTGGGTATTGTCATGGTTTATTACAACTGTTGCAATCCAGGCTGACCTGGCCCTGCCCATTGAATTTGGCACAGTGCCTCTGAGCACCCTGGCTCTGTATGCAGACATGTAGGTCTCTTTAAGAGAAAGTGATGAACAAAGGGGTCAAGACTATGCTGGGAAAACCCACAGAAACATCTGACCTGAACAAGTGGGAGCTCACGGACTCCAGCCTGACAGCTGGGGAACCAACATAGGACCGAACCAAGCCCCCTGAATGTGGGTATCAGCTAGGAGGACTGTCAGTCTAGTGGGTCTCTGGCAGTGGAACAAGTATTGATCTCTAGTGTATGAATGGACTATGGGAACCTGTTACCTATGGAGGGATACTCTCTTAACCTAGATATAAGAGGGAGGGTCTAGGCCCTGCCCCAAATGACTTGGCAGACTTTGATTATCCCTCATTGAAGGCCTCACCCCCCCTGGGGAGTGGATGGGGGATGGGATGGGGGTTGATGGGGGGTATGGGAGGATGTGAGGGTGATATAGAAATGAATTGGTATGGATTTTGACTTATTGATACAAATTTAAGGTCAATTTTGTTATATGTATGTTTTTCCTCTTGTTTAGGTATTGCATATATCTCATTAAAATGTAATGTATAATTAACATATAGTCACCTATAATAGAAAAAACACAGTTATGTTAGCTAGGTTTTCTAGATATACAGAGATATATTTGGGATGGGTCGATAGTCTTCAAAACTTTCAAAGACCTACAGAATATGGAATTTAAAATGGTTTAGGGTTTTTCATGACAATGAGACACAATAGCTCCTGGAAACACCAATTACGTCTAACAGGAGGATGGGCATCGAAGAAACTAGTTATGCTGTTTGCTTTCAATATGGTGAGACTAGCCAATTGGGCAAGGAGCCGCTCTTTCCTGGACTATTTGAATGTATGCTGTATAAACTGGACATGCAGGACCCACAGGAAAGTGACTGCTGAACTTGGAAAACAGATGGACAGTGCTGCAGGGTTCCTGCTTCATGGAAGAGTTGCCAGACATTCTGCAGGACACAGAAAAATGACTGACAAACTGCCAAGACAGGAGGACAGTTTAAAATTTCCTGTTTCACTGAGAAGTTTGTCAGACACACTGTGGCCTATGGGCCAAAGATGGATGCCCAACATTACAAAAAAACTTTGGGTGACTGTCCAGGTAGCAGGAATGTCCCTGTGAATTCCAGAGTTTATATACTATCCTTCTGTGGTCTTTGATGAAGTTGAAGACAGTTATGGTTATAGTTTTCATTAGTTGTGATAAATATAAGTTACATATAAGACTTTAGACTCACAAAGATATGATAGATGATAGAATAGTTTCTTTAAATTTTGGTAAATGTTAATGGACTAAATATTGTTAACTATAGTTCTTATTTTGATAACTTTTGCTATATATAATTTTACTATGTTAAAGTTAGAACCCTTCATTTTATTTAGACAGAGAAGAGGAGATGATGGGGTTGTCTTTCTGTATATGTTTATCTTTTTGGTTTATGATTAAACACTGTTGGCTAACAGGTCAGCAAGACAGGTAGGACTAGGAGATGATGAGGACTCTGGGAAACACGGGCAGATTCAATGTAGGATGCCAAAAGAGTAACATCATGCTGGGCATTACTGGGTAAGCCACAGCCTCATGGCAATGCATAGATGGATAGAAATGGGTTAATAATTAAGACAGACCTAGCCAATAAGAAGCCCTAGCCAGCGGCCAACAGTATTATAACTAATATAGCATCTGTGTGTTCATTTAGGGCTGATGTGGCTTTGGGACCAGACTGAATGCTTGTCATAACAGGAGAGAGAGGGAACTGGAATTGATATGTAAACTAAGATTGTTTCTAATTTAAATAAAATTTATATAAAAAAGAAAGACCTAAAAAAAGGGGATTAAAAAAAGAGAAAAACTCTGCCTACTTCCCTTCCTCTTCTGTCATTTCTCTGAGGAGGCATGTATTTTCTGTCTCTGTGTCTCTGTCTTTCTTTATTTCTTCTTTCCTCCTCTTATTTTCTTACTTTCCATGGCAATAAACCTTCAATATAAGTCAAATCTGCAGGTCTCTGTTTCCCATCCACTCAGGCCCTCAGCTGCCCTGGTCCTAGGCTTTTGTCATGGGACCCACCAAGGTTCCCATGTGCTGTATCCCCCAGCAGCTGTATTATAACAACAACTGCTCTTATTTTCTCTTTCATTGACATGTGGCAAGAGATTCAGTGACCCCTGGAATGACACACTTTTATGCAAGAAATAAACTGAAGGCTGAAATCAATGAAATAAAATGATAATATGAAGCATTAATGAAACAAAGTGTCCTGTGAGAAAATCAGTAATATTGACAAACCCTTAGCTAAATTAACTAAAAGGTGGAGAGAGAAGATCTAATTTAATGAAATTAGAGATAAAAAGGGAGATATAACAATAAGTACCAAGGAAAGAGAATCAAAAGGACACATTTTAAAAACCAAATAAGAGAATCCAAGAGAAACAGATAATTTTCTTGATATATACTGCCTACCAAAGTTAAATCGAGCTCACATAAGCATTTCAAACAGACGTATAACTCCTAGTGAAATAAAAGTAGTAATTAAAAGCCTCTCAATAAGAAAAAGCCCAGAGTTAGAAGGTTTTAACACAGATTTTCAAATAAGGGCTAGTGCCAATACTTTTCAAGTTATTCCATGAAATGGAAACAGAAGAAACATTGTCCAATTCTTTTTAGGAGGTCACAGTTACTGTGACACTGAAATCACATAAAGACCCAACAAGAAAAGACCATTACAGACTAATTTATCTTATGACGGTAGATATAGAATTGTACATAAAATATTTACAAACTGAATCCATGAACACACCAAAAAGATCACTGACCATGATCAAGTAGGCTTCATCCCAGACAAGGTTCAATATATGAAACCCAATAAATGTAATCCACCATATAAACAGACTGAAAGAAAAAAAAACCACAAGATCATCTCATTAGATGCAGAAAGGGCTGTTGACAAAACCCAATGCCCGTTTATGATGAAAGTTCAGGAAAGACTATGGCTACAAGAGACATAACTCAACATAATAAAGGCAATTTATAACAAGCCCACAGCCAACATCCACCTAAAATCACCTTCTCCATACCTATTCAATATAATACTTGAAGTTTTAACTAGCGCAGTAAGACAACCAAAGGATATCAAGGGGATACAAACTAGAAAGGAAGAAGTATTTGCAAGTATCATTATTTGCAAATGATATGATAGTATACATAAGTGACCCCTCAAAAAGTCCACTAGGACACCTATACCTGATAACAAAGTTCAGCAAAGTAGCTGAACACAAAATTAACTCACACAATCAGTAGCCTTTCTATATACAAATGACAAATGGATCGAGAAAGAAATCAGGAAAATAGCATCTTTCACAAAAGCCTCAAAAATATAAACTATCTTGGGGGTAATTCTAACCAAGCAAGTGAAAGACGTGCATGATAAAAACTTCAGTGGTGGGCTGTCCACAGACCTTCCCTCGCTCCCTTCTATCAAACACAATCCCTAGTCTTTTCCCTAGCCCTGTAGCAGAACACCAGCTGCAGCTCCCCTCCCCCAACCCTCTCTCAACTTGTAGCATCCCAGATTCCAGCAGGCATCCTTGCTAAGCCACCCGTCGTGCTTGTCAGAAAATCAGGTAGGCTTCCAGCAGTCCTCCTTTCATTCTGTTCCTTCAGTCTCATCCCCAGTTCTGCAGTAGAGCGCCCAGGGCAGTGTTTCCCTGCCCGCCGCTTCCATCTCCTCTGGATCCCACAGATCTTCCTCCTCTAACCTCCCTCCTCCCACTCATTGCTTTTTCCCAGACCCCAACTCCAGCAGACACCCCTGCTAACGCAAGAGCTATTTATCCCAGGGCAACAAGTAGACTGAAGGCGGATTCACATCTCGCCTACTGCTCCTGAGGTTGAACACCTCCCCCACCCCCGCCTCCATCTCATTAGTAGCTCTGTAGCAGGAAACCTGCTGTGGTCTCCCTTACCTTTCTGACCCATCCCCAATGATCACAAAAACCAATTCCTCCAACCTTCATCCCCTCAACTCAGCCCAGTATCCCAGACTCTAACACTAGCACCATTCCCTGTGAACCCACCAGCTGAACATGCCAGGAAAAGCAGCACACAACCATCAGACTCCCCAGAAATCCAGAGAGGGAACAGAAACCAATAAACAAAACACCCATTTAACAAAGACAAATCTAGAAATCAGCACGTAGATATATAATCATCCAAAACCCAGATGCCTAGATGCATCAAATAAGGGGAAAAGACCAAGTAACATTTATAGGCCGACCTACTAAAATTACATCTGACTTCTCAGTGTAGACTCTAAAAGTGAGAAGGGCCTAGACAGATATGCTGCAGACTCCAAGAGTCCACAGATGCTAGCCTGGACTATTATACCTAGCAAAATTTTAATCATGATAGATGGAGAAAATAAGATATTCCATGATAAAGTCAAATTGAAACAATATATATCCACAAATCCAGCCCTACAGAAGGTGCTAGAAGAAAAACTCTAACCTAAGGAAGTTAACTACACTTATGGAAATACAGGGAATAATAAATCTCAGACCTAAACAATCAAAAGAAGGAACGTGGGTGCGCGCGCGTGCACGAGCACACACACACACACACACACACACACACACACACACACACACACACACCACACAAATGTACCTTCTCGTCACTTCATGGAATTTTTTCCAAACTTCATTACATTCTTGGACACAGATCAAGTCTCAACAGATACATGAAAATTGAAATAATATCCTGCATCCTATCAGGTAGCCATGGATTTAAGCTGGCTGTCAACAACAGGGACAACAGAAAGCTTACAAATTCATGGAAATTGAACAACACTCCACTGAATGAAACATGAATATGGTTCAAGACAGAAATAAAGGAAGTAATAAAAACCTTCCTAGAATTGAAGGAAAATGAATACACAGCATAGCCAAACTCATGGTACACAATGAAAGTGGTTCTAAGAATCAAATTCATTACACTAGTGCCTACTTGAAGAAATTGGAGAAATCTCATACTAGCAACTTAACAGCACATCTGGAAGCTCTAGAACAAAAAACAAGAAATCAAATCCAAGGGAAGTAGATGTCAAGAAATAATAAAACTGAAAACTGGAATCAATAAAATAGAAATAAAGAGAACAATACAAAGAATCAATGAAACAAAGAGCTGAGAAAATCAGCAAGATAGACAACCCCTTACCCAAATTAACTAAAACACAGAGAGAGAATATACAAACTAACAAAATTAGAAACAAAATGGGGTAAATATCAGGGTCTTCAATTAGATTCCATTGGTCTACCTGTCTGTTTTCGTGCCAATACCAAGCTGTTTTCAGGACTATAGCACTATAATAGAGCTTGAAGTCAGGGATGTGATGCCTCCAGAAGTTTCTCTATTGTACAGGGTTGCTTGACTATCTTGGTTTTTTGTTTTTCCATATAAAGTTGAGTATTATTCTTTTAAGGTCTGTGAAGTATTATGCAGGTATTTTGATAGGGATTTTGTTGAATCTCTAGATTGCTTTTGGCATGATTGCCCTTTTTACTATGTTGATCCTACCTATCCAAGAGCTTGGGAGATCTTTCCATTTTCTGTTTTCTTCTTTAATTTCTTTCTTTAAAGACTCAAAGTTCTTATTATACAGGTCTTTCACTTGTTTGGTTAGCATTACCCCAAGATATTTTATGTTGTTTGTGGCTATTGTCAAGGGTGATGTTTCTCTGATTTCTTTCTAAGCCCATTTATTGTTTGTATATGTTAGGGCTACTGATTCTTTTGAGTTAATCTTGTGTCCTGTCATTTCTCTAAAAGTGTTTATCAGCTGTAGGATTTCCCTGGTAGATTTTTTGGGTCACTTATATAAACTATCATATCATCTGCAAATAGTGAAAGTTTGACTACTTCCTTTCCAATTTGTATCCCCTCCATCTCTTTTTGTTGTTGTATTGTTCTAGCTAGGACTTCAAGTACAATATTGAAGAGATATGCAGAGAGTGGACAGCCTTGACTTGTTTCTGATTTTAGAGGAATCGAGTTGAGTTTTTCTCCATTTAATTTGATGTTGGCTGTTGGTTTGTTGTATATTGCTTTTATTATGTTGAGGTATGTTCCTGTTATCCCTGATCTCTCCAGGACCTTTATCATGAAGGGATGTTGGATTTTGTCAAAGGCTTTTTCAGCATCTAGTGAGATGATCATGTGGTTTTTCTTTTTCAGTTTGTTTATATGGTGGATTACATTGATGGATTTTCGTATGTTGAACCATCCCTGCATCCCTGGGATGAAGCTTACTTGATTATGGTGGATGATTTCTCTGATGTGTTCTTGGATTTGATTTGCCAGTATTTTATTGAGTATTTTTGCATCAGTTTTCATAAGGAATATTGGTCTGTAGTTTTCTTTGTTAGTTGTGTCTTTGTGTGGCTTGGGTACCAAGGTAATTGCAGCCTCGTAAAAAGAGTTTGGTAATGATTCTTCTGCTTCTATTGTGTGGAACACTTTGAGGAGTATTGATATTAGCTGTTCTTTGAATTTCTGGTAGAATTCTGCATTGAATCCATCTGGCTCTGGGCCTTTTTTTGGTTGGGAGACTTTCGATGACTGTTTCTATTTCATTAGGGGTTACAGCTCTATTTAAATTGCTTATCTTTTCTTGATTTAATTTTGGTAAGTGATATCTAGCCAGAAAATTGTCTATTTCCTTTAGATTTTTGAAGTTTGTGGAGTACAGGTTTTCAAAGTATGACCTGAAGATTCTCTGGATTTCCTCAGTGTTCATTGTTATGTCCCCCTTTTCATTTCTGATTTTGTTAATTTGCATGTTTTCTCTCTGCCTTTTGGTTAGCTTGAATAAAGGTTTGTCTATGTTGTGGATTTTCTTGAAGAACCAACTGTTTGTTACATTGATTTTTTTGTATTGTTTTCATTGTTTCTACTTCATTGATTTCAGACCTCAATTTGATTATTTCCTGGCAACTACTCCTCCAGGGTGAGTTTGCTTCTTTTTGTTCTAGAGCTTTCAGTTGTGCTGTTAATTATCTAGTGTGACTATTCTCCAGTTTCTTCATGTGGGCACTTAGTGCTAAGAACTGTCCTCTTAGCACTGCTTTCAAAGTGTCCCGTAAGTTTGGGTGTGTTGTGTTTTCATTCTTATTGAATTCTAGGAAGTCTTTAATTTCTTTTTTTTAAAATTTCTTCCTTGACCCAGGAATGTTGTGATTGTGCATTGTTCAATTTCCATCAGTTTGTAGATTTTCTGCAATTTGTGTTGTTGTTGAATTCTAACTTTAAAGCATGGTGTGATAAGATACAAGGGGTCATTCCAATTTTTTGTACCTGTTGAGGTTTGCTATGTTGCCAAGTAAGTGGTAGATTTTAGAGAAGGTTACATGTATCTCTGAGAAGGTATATTCTTTTGTATTTGGATGGAATGATCTATAAATGCCTGTTAGATTTATTTGGGCCATAACTTCTGTTAGTTCCTTTGTTTCTTTGTTAAGTTTCTGTTTAGTGGTCCAGTCTAGTGGTGAGAGGGAGTGCTAAAGTCTCCCACTATAAGTGTGTGGGCTTTATGTGTGATTTAAGTTTTAGTAATGTTTCTTTTATGAATGTGGCTGCCTTTGTATTTGGGGCATAGATGTTCAGAATTGAGACTTCATCTTGATGGATTTCTCTTGTGATGAATATGAAATGACCTTCTTCATCTCTTTTGATTGATTTTGTTAGATATTAGGATTGCTACCCCAGCTTGTTTCTTGGGTCCATTTGATTAGAAAATCTTTTCCCAGCCTTTTACTCTGAGGAACCATCTGCCTTTGAAGTTGAGGTGTCTTCTTGTATGCAGCAGAAGGATGGATTCTGCCTTTGTATCCATTCTGTTAGCCTGTATCTTTTTATAGGTGAGCTAAGACCATTAACATTGAGGGAAATTATTGACCATTGATTGTTAATTCTTGTTTGTTTTGGATTTGTAGATGTTGGTGGTATTGTGTGTGTATTTCTCCCTTTTTTCTTAGGCAATTGAAGTCTTAACTAGAGCAATATGACAACTGACAGATATAATTGCTATACAAATTAGAAAGGAAGATATAGAGCATTATTTGCATATGTGATCCTAAAATTCTACCAGGGAATTCCTATAGCTGATAAACACTTTAAGCAATTGGCTGCTGTATATAAGATTAACTTAGAAAAATCAGTAGCCTTCTACATACAAATGACAAACTGAGAAAGAAATCAGGGAAACACCACCTTTCTTTTTTTTTTTTTTTTTTTATTAAATTATTAATATTTTCACATGTACTTTCCCTCTCCCTCTCCCTCCCCCCACCCCCATTCCTTCTCCCCCACCTCCAACCTACCCCCCACCCCATCCACCCGCCACTCCCCAGGCAGGGTAGGGCCCCCAACCAGGGCTCCACCAAGTCCACCAAATCTTCCTGTGCTGGGCCTAGGCCCCTCCCCATGTGTTCAGAGACAGAGCGAATCCCTTCAAGTGGGATGGGCTCTCGAAGTCCCTCCCACCCACCAGGGCAAAACGCCAGTCCACCTCCAGAGGCTCCCAGGAGTGCAGGGGCCTCCCCATTGGCATCCATGATCAGGGGGCTGGATTAGTCCTGTACTGTCCTCCCAAAGAGCATCTGGGGTCGATATGCTTTCCCTTTTTCAGGCCAACTGTTTCTGTGGGTTTCTCCAACCAGGTACAGACCCCTTCGTTCTTCATTCCTCCCTCTCTTCAACTGAGTTCCAGATTTCAGCTCAGTGTATTTCTGTGGATGTCTGTCTCTGCTCTCATCAGCCACTGGATGAGGACTCTAGAATAGCATAGAGAGTATTCATCAATCTCATTCTAGGGGAAGGGTTTCTAGGCCAACTTCTCCTCCACTGCCCAGACTGTCAGATCGTGTCATCCTTATAGGTCTCTGGAGATCTTCCTAGTTCCAGATCTCTTCTCGGACCTATAGTGACTCCCTCTGGTATGGTATCTCTCATCCTGCTCTCTCTCCTCTATTCTTCCCCCAACTCAATATATCTGCTCCTCCATTTCTTCTCCTCTACTCTTCATCTTGTGCTCTTATTGTGGCAGCACCCACTTCCCTACCCTCATGCTCTCAATTAGCTCGGGAGTTCATGCCATTTCCCATTCCTGGGGTCCATTTATCCCTTAGAGTCATTCATGATTTCTAGTTTCCTTGGGGTAGAGGATTATAGGCTGGTAAACCTTTGCTCTATGTCTAAAAATCATATATGAGTGAGTACATACCATGTTTGTCTTTTTGTGATTGGGTTACCTCACTCAGGATGGTTTCTTCTAGTTCCATCCATTTGCCTGCGAATTTCAAGATTCCATTGCTTTTTTCTGCTGAGTAGTACTCCATTGTATAAATGTACCACATTTTCTCTTTCCATTCTTCAGTTGAGGGGCATCTAGGTTGTTTCCAGGTTCTGGCTATTACAAACAATGCTGCTATGAACATGGTTGAACATATGTCCTTGTTGTATGGACAAGCAGTATTTGGGTATATACCCAAGAGAGGAATGGCTGGATCTTGAGGTAGATTGATTCCCATTTTTCTGAGCAACCGCCATACTGATTTCCAAAGTGGTCTTACAAGTTCACACTCCCACCAGCAATGGAGGAGTGTTCCTTCTTCTCCACAACCTCTCCAGCATAGGTTGTCATTGGTATTTTTGATTTTAGCCATTCTGACAGGTGTGAGGTGGTATCTCAGAGTTGTTTTGAGTTGCATTTCTCTGATGGCCAAGGATTTTGAGCACTTTCTTAAGTGTCTTTCAGCCATTTCAGATTCCTCTGTTGAAAAATCTCTGTTTAGTTCTGCACCCCACTTTTTAATTTCATTGTATGGTGTTTTGGTGGCTAGCTTCTTGAGCTCCTTGTATATTTTGGAAATCAGTCCTCTGTCAGATGTGGGGCTGGTGAAGATTTTTTCCCATTCTGTGGGTGGTCGTTTTGTCTTACTGACTGTGTCCTTTGCCTTACAGAAGCTTCTCAGTTTCAAGAGGTCCCATTTATTAATTGCAGACCTCAGTGTCTGTGCTTCTGGCGTGATGTTCAGGAATCGTTCTCCTGTGCCAATTTGTTCAAGGGTTGTTCCCACTTTCTCTTCTAAAAGATTCAGTGTGGCTGGGTTTATGGAGAGATCTTTGATCCATTTGCACTTAAGTTTCGTGCATGGTGACAAGTATGGATCTATCTGCAATTTTCTGCATGTTCGAATCCAATTGTGCCAGCACCATTTGTTGAAGATGCTATCTTTTTTCCATTGTATGGATTTAGCACCTTTGTCAAAAATAAGGTGTTCGTAGGTGCGTGGGTTAATATCTGGGTCTTCAATTCGATTCCATTGGTCTATCTGTCTATTCTTGTGCCAATACCAAGCTGTTTTCAGAACTATGGCTCTATAGTAGACCTTGAAGTCAGGGATGGTGATGCCTCCAGAGGATCTTTTATTGTAAAGAGTTGTTTTGGCTATCCTAGGTTTTTTATTTTTCCATATAAAGTTGAGTATTGTTCTTTCAATGTCTGTGAAAAACTGTGTTGGGATTTTGATGGGGATTGCATTAAATCTGTAGATTGCTTTTGGTAGAATTGCCATTTTTACTATGTTAATTCTGCCTATCCAAGAGCACGGGAGATCTTTCCACTTTCTGGTATCTTCTTTAATTTCTTTCTTTAAAGTCTCAAAGTTCTTATTGTACAGGTCTTTCACTTTTTTGGTTAGTGTTACCCCCAGATATTTAATGTTGCTTGTGGATATTGTGAAAGGTGATGTTTCCATGATTTCTTTCTCATTGAGTTTATCATCTGTATACAGTAGGGCTACAGATTTATTTAAGTTAATTTTGTATCCTGCTACCTTGCTGAAGGTGTTTATCAGCTGTAGGAGTTTCCTGGTAGAGTTTTTCGGGTCACTTATGTAGACTATCATGTCATCTGCAAATAGTGAAAGTTTGACTTCGTCCTTTCCAATTTGTATCCCTTTGATATCCTGATCTTGTCTTATTGCTCTAGCTAGAACTTCAAGAACAATATTGAAGAGATATGGAGAGAGTGGACATCCTTGTCTTGTTCCTGATTTTAGAGGAAATGCTTTGAGTTTCTCTCCATTTAGTTTGATGTTGGCTATTGGTTTGGTGTATATCGCATTTATCATGTTTAGATATGTTCCTGTTATTCCTGTTCTCTCCAAGATCTTTGTCATGAAGGGATGTTGGATTTTGTCAAAGGCCTTTTCAGCATCTAGTGAGATGATCATGTGGTTTTTCTTTTTCAGTTTGTTTATATGGTGGATTACATTGATGGTTTTTCGTATATTGAACCATCCTTGCATCCCTGGGATGAAGCCCACTTGATCGTGGTGGATGATTTTTCTGATATGTTCTTGGATTCGATTAGCCAATATTTTATTGAGTATTTTAGCATCAATGTTCATGAGAGATATTGGTCTGTAGTTCTCTTTCTTATTCTTATCTTTGTGTGGCTTGGGTATCAAAGTGATTGTAGCCTCATAGAAGGAGTTTGGCAATATCCCATCTGCTTCTATTGTGCGGAACAGTTTGAGGAGTATTGGTATCAGCTCTTGTTTGAATTTCTGGTAGAATTCTGCAGTGAAGCCATCTGGTCCTGGGCTTTTTTTGGTTGGGAGGCTTTTGATGACTGCTTCTATTTCATTAGGGGTTATGGGTCGATTTAAATTGTTTATCTGATCTTGATTTAATTTTGGTAAGTGATATTTATCCAGGAAACTGTCCATTTCCATTAGATTTTCGAATTTTGTGGAGTACAGATTTTCAAAGTATGACCTAAAGATTCTCTGGATTTCCACAGTGTCCGTTGTTATATCCCCCTTTTCGTTTCTGATTTTGTTAATTAGTGTGCTCTCTCTCTGCCTTTTGGTTAGTTTGGCTAGAGGTTTGTCTATCTTGTTGATCTTCTCAAAGAACCAACTCTTTGTTTCATTGATTCTTTGTAATGTTTTCCTAGTTTCTACTTTATTGATTTCAGCTCTCAGGTTGATTATTTCCTGGCGTCTACTCCTCCTTGGTGAGTTTGCTTCTTTTTGCTCTAGTGTTTTCAGTTGTTCTGTCAGTTCTCTAATGTGACTTTTTTCTAGTTTCTTCATGTGGGCACTTAGTGCTATGAACTTCCCTCTTAGGACTGCTTTCAGAGTGTCCCATAAGTTTGGGTATGTTGTGTCTGCATTTTCATTAGAATCTAGGAAGTCTTTAATTTGTTTTTTTATTTCTTCCTCAACCCAGGAATGGTGCAATTGGGTGTTATTCATTTTCCAAAAGTTTGCAGGTTTCCTGCCATTTGTATTGTTGCTGAATTCTAGCTTTAATGCATGGTGGTCTGATAAGATACAGGGGGTTATTTCAATTCTTTTGTAATGTGGAGGTTTGCTTTGTTGCCTACTATGTGGTCAATTTTGGAGAAGGTGCCATGTGGTGCTGAGAAGAAGGTATATTCTTTTGAGTTTGGATGGAATGCTCTATAGATATCCGTTAACCCCAGTTGGGCCATGACTTCTTTCAGATCCTCTGTTTCTTTGTTAAGTTTTTGTCTGGTGGTCCTGTCTAGTGGTGTAAGGGGGGTGTTGAAGTCTCCTACTATAAGTGTGTGTGGTTTTATGTGTGGTTTGAGCTTTAGTAATGTTTCTTTCACAAATGTGGGTGCCTTCGTATTTGGAGCATAGATGTTCAGGATTGAGATTTCATCTTGATGGACTTTTCCTGTGATGAGTATGAAATGCCCTTCTTCATCTCTTTTGATTGATTTTAGTTTAAAGTCCATTTTGTTAGATATTAGGATTGCTACACCTGCTTGTTTCTTGAGGCCATTTGATTGGAAAATCTTTTCCCATCCTTTTACTCTGAGGTATCGCCTGTCTTTGAAGTTGAGGTGTGTTTCTTGTAAACAGCAGAAAGATGGATTCTGTCTTCGTATCCATTCTGTTAGCCTATATCTTTTTACGGGTAAGTTAAGGCCATTGACATTTAGGGATATTAATGTCCATTGTTCGTTGGTTCTTGTTTGGTTTGGATTTATTGTTGGTGGTGTCATTGTGTGTGGATTTTGCTCTCCTGCTTCTTTTTGTGTTTGGCAATATTAGATTATCTATTGCCTGTGTTTTTGTGCATGTAGTTATGTTCCTTGGGTTGGAGTTTTCCTTCCAGAACCTTCTGTAGTGCTGGATTTGTGGATATGTATTGTTTAAATCTGTTTTTGTCATGGAAAATCTTGTTTTCTCCATCTATAGTGATTGAAAGTTTTGCTGGGTACAGTAGTCTGGGTTGACATCCATGCTCCCTTAGTGCTTGTAGTGTATCTATCCAAGACCTTCTGGCTTTCATAGTTTCCATTGAGAAGTCGGGTGTGATTCTGATTGGTTTGCCTTTATATGTTACTTGGCCTTTTTCCTTTGCAGCTCTTAATATTTTTTCTTTATTCTGTAGATTTGGAGTTTTGATTATTATGTGTCGGGGGGACTTCTTTTTGTGGTCCAGTCTGTTTGGTGTCCTATAAGCTTCTTGTACTTTCATAGGCATATCTTTCTGTAGGTTGGGGAAGTTTTCTTCTATGATTTTATTGAATATGTTTTCTGTACCTTTGAGCAGTGTTTCTTCACCTTCTTCTACACCTATTATTCTTAGGTTTGGTCTTTTCACGGTGTCCCATATTTCCTGTATATTTTGTGTTAGGGATTTGTTGGTCTTGAGGTTTTCTTTGGTTGATGAATGTATATCCTCTAGCGAGTCTTCAATAGCTGAGATTCTCTCTTCTGTCTCTTGAATTCTATTAGTTATACTCACATCTTTAGATCCTGATCGTTTATCCAACCTTTCCATTTCCAGCATCGCCTCATTCTGTGTTTTCTTTAATGTGTCTAATTCAGCTTTCATGTTTTGAACTGTTTCAAGAGCTTCCTTCACTTGTTTGGTTGTTTTATCTTGGGTTTCTTTAGCTTCTTTAAGAGATTTGTTTATTTCTTGAATATTTTGGTTTGTCTTTTCCTCCATATCGTGTAATTTTTTGCTTACTTTTTCTTCTATTTCTTTAAGGGATTTTCTTGTTTCCTCTTTGAAGGTCTCTATCATCTTGCTCAGATAATTTTTGAGGTCCATCTCTTCTTCATGCACTGTGTTGGGCTTTTCAGATCTTGCTGGAGTGGAGTCCCTAGATTCTGGTGGTGTCATATTGGTCTTTCTGTTGTTGAGCGGGTTCTTATTCTGTCTTCTTCCCATATCTTTTTCCAGTGAGTGCAGGTAGGATCTCTCTATCTCCTCTTGTTACTCTGTAGTGTGTGTGGGCCAGGAATTCAATGTCCGAAGCTCTGGATGGTTTTGCCTCTCCTCGTAGCCTCCTCACTCTGATGGCGTTATGCCTCTTGGTGGATTGGTCGCCGGGAATGGAATGAAGAGTGGCCTGTACCCAGATTCGGGGAGCTCCTCCCTGCCTGGACGTGTCTGTTTCAAGCAGGGACGAGCCTGGAGGGATCTGGGTGGATGGCGCTTAGGACAAGAATTGGGTAAAAGCAGGGGGTGGCTCACCTGGTCTGCGATGAGTCCACGGAAAGGGAAGGAAGAGTGTCCTGAACCAAGCCAGATTCAGGAAGCTCCACCCTACCTGGGCGTGTCTGTTTCAAGCAGGGACGAGCCTGGAGGGATCTGGGTGGATGGCGCTTAGGACAAGAATTGGGTAAAAGCAGGGGGTGGCTCACCTGGTCTGCGATGAGTCCACGGAAAGGGAAGGAAGAGTGTCCTGAACCAAGCCAGATTCAGGAAGCTCCACCCTACCTGGGCGTGTCTGTTTCAAGCAGGGACGAGCCTGGAGGGATCTGGGTGGATGGCACTTAGGACAAGAATTGGGTAAAAGCAGGGGGTGGCTCACCTGGTCTGCGATGAGTCCACGGAAAGGGAAGGAAGAGTGTCCTGAACCAAGCCAGATTCAGGAAGCTCCACCCTACCTGGGCGTGTCTGTTTCAAGCAGGGACGAGCCTGGAGGGATCTGGGTGGATGGCACTTAGGACAAGAATTGGGTAAAAGCAGGGGGTGGCTCACCTGGTCTGCGATGAGTCCACGGAAAGGCACCACCTTTCTTAATATCCTCAAATAATATAAAATATCTTGGGGTAACTCTAACCAAGCAAGTGAAAGATGTCAGAATATGAAAAGATTTCCCATGCCCATGGATTGGTAGTGTTAACATAGTAATAATGCCATCTACCAAAAGCAATATTTAGATTTAATGTTATCTCCATAAAAAATTCCAACACAATTCTTTACAGATCTTGAAATGACAATTCTCAATTTCATATGGAAACACACACAAAACCCCTAGGATATCTAAAACAATCTGTTACAGAATATTTGTCTAACTATGTAAAGATGCGTTGCATTTGTTTATGTTGTAGAATATTTGTTTAACTATGTAAAAATATGTTGCCTTTGTTTAATTATATAAACATGTGTTACTGTTTTGCCTTGCCTGCCTAAGGCACCTGATTGATCTAATAAAAAGTTGAATGACCAATAGTGAGGGAGGAAGTATAGGTGGGACTTCTGGGCAGGGGGAGTAAGTAGAAGGAGGAATTCAGGTTGAGGGGAAGAAAGAACAAGATGCCAGGGAGATGTTGGGGTCCAGCCATCCAGACAAGGAGCAAGGTGAAAACTAGGACTTCCAGAATGAAAGAAAGAAAGATAAAAGTCCTGAGGCAAAATGTAGATGAATAGAAACCAGTTAAATTAAGTTAAAAGTGCTAGTGGGACAAGCCTAATCTAAGGTTGAGCATCCATAATTAATAATAAGTCTCTCTGTCTTCATTTGGGAGCTATTTTGTGGCCCAAAGAAAATTCCAACTACAAGAATCCCAAACAATAAAAGGACTGCTGGAGGTCTCACTATTCCCAATTTCAAGTTGTGCTACAGAGCTCTATCAATAAAAACCAGATGGTATTGCCTTAAAAATAGACATCGAAATGCCTATTAAAACTACTTTGAGACTCTGTTTATACCTGTCAGAATGACTGAGATCAATAGCACAGTGACAGTTTGGAGCAAGGAGGACACTCCTTCACTGCTGGTAGGATTACGAAAATCAATATACAGGTTCCTCAGAAAGTTGGGTATCAATCTACCTCAAGATCTAGTTATACCACTCTTCAGCATATACCCAAAGGATGCTTTATCCTCTCACAATGAAACTTGCTCAAACATGTTCATTGATTCTCTATTCATAATAGAAAGAAATCAGAAACAACCTAGATATTCCCCAAGAGAAGAATGGATTAAAAATGTGGTACATTTATTCAATGGAATATTAGCTGTTTAAAAATGACATCATGAAATTTGTAGGCAAATGGTTGTAATTACAAAAAAAACATACCAAGTGAGGTAAACAAGAGTCAGAAGGACAAATATGGAATATATTTGCTCATAAGGGGATGCTATCGATTAATTGATTGATAACCAAGCTACAGTCTATAGAATCAGTGAGCTAGGTAAAGAGGAGTCTTGAGGGAATGTGTGGCATTCCTTGGGAATGGAAAATTGTAGATGGATTTTTCTTTGGACTGCCAGTTCACAAAAAATGACATGGGACATTAATTATGAAAGCTCAGCCTATAGCTTAGGCTTGTCCCATTAGCTCTTATAGCTTAAAATAACTCATCTCTATTAATATATATGTTGCCATGTGAATCATAGCTTTTACTTCTCCTCCTGTATGTCTTGCTCTCTCTGCATCTGGTTGGTGACTCCTCCCTTCTTCTTCCCAGAGCTCTCTCTGTCCAGAAGCTCCATCTATACCTCTTGCCTAAGACTAGCCATTTAGCTTTTTATTAAACCAATGACAGTAAAATATCTTTACACAGTGTCATCAACTATCTCACCACATTTCCCCCTTTTTTTGTCTAAATAAAAAGGAAAGTGTTTTAACTCTAACAATAAAAATATATAAAATAAAAGCAATTACTAGGTAAGAATTACATTCACAATGTCCAGTCCATTTGTATTTGGCAAATTCAGAGAAAACATTCCATTATCTATCCTCTTTTGATGAGTCCAAAGTTTTGTACCTAATTTTGTACCTATTTTCTATTATGATTAAGGAAAGCTGTAACTATCTAGTCTTTAACTCCTTCAAAGATCCCAGAAAGATATAATGTTACCTGAGTAAACAGGAAGTACAGAGTAAGCAAATTCCAAAACTAAAAATGACAGAGCTATCTGGCTGCCTGGACAGTCACCCACAGATTTCTCTTTAATATTGGGCATCCATATCTGACAGAGTTTTCTGTGAAGCAGGAATTTTGAAGGACTATCCTACCTTATCTTGGCAAAGTTTGTCAGTTGCTTTCTTTTGTGTCCTGCTTGTCCAATTTGGACAGCATACTGTTAGCAGTCGAGGCAAGGGAAGTTTCTTGCACAAATGGCTAGATTTTTCCACAAAGAAAGAAAACTCCATATGGATGTTCATCAATGCCCATCATCCTTTTTTGAAATAAATTGGTGCTGCCAGACACAGATGTGTCTCACTGCCATGAAAAGCCTTATGTTATTAAAACATTTTTAAATGCCATATTATATAGGTCTTTGAAGTGTTTGAAGATCATCTATACATCTAAAATATATCTCTGTATGACCTTGAAAACATACCTAACATGACTGTAAGTTTCATTCTTATAGATGATTATTAACACATACTTTTTTATGATCCTAAATAGTTTGCAATAATAACTTTCAAGGACTAATAATTTATATTACATTGTTAAATGAGCTGCATAGATATAATATCTTAATCCAGAATAGAAACACATGCATACTATGTTGTAACAGAAATAACCTTAAATTTGTAACAATATGCAAGATCCCATACCAATGTAAAGTATTTGAGACTAGTGGTTGTTCAAAAGTAGAGTCAACAATTGATGGGGGAAGTCCTTCTGTGTATATGTCTCTCTTACTGGTTAATGAATAAAACACTGTTGGCCAATAGGGAAGCAAGATAGGTAGGACTAGGAGGATTCTGGGAAATGGAGTAGAGAGGAACCGCCATGTGATCCCGGAGAAGAGAGGACACATGTCACTGGTGTCCTTGATAAGATAAATTTTTATAAAATATATAGATTAGTGGTTATGGTTGATACTTAAGACAGAACTAGCAAATGAGAAATCCTAGTCATTTGCCAGCAGCACTGTAACTAAGACTCTGTGTGTTATTTGGGGGCCCTAATGTGGTGGCAGAACTCAGGTGGCTGGCAGAAAGAGAGATCGTTACAAACAATCCACTCTTTTTTTTTGTTCACTTTTTTTTTTATTAGTTCAAATTAGGAAAAAGCTTGCTTCACTTGTCAATCCCTTCTCCCTCTTTCTTGCCTCCCCCCAGCCCACCACCAGTCCCCACTCCCTCTCCATTCTGCTCCCCATGGAGTGTAGGGGCCTCCCAAAATCCAAAATCCACAACATCATCCTAGGCCAGGCCTAGGCCCTCCCCCATGTGTCCAGGCTGAGAGAGCATCCCTTCATGTGGGATGGGCTCTCAAAGTCCCTTCTTATACCAGGGAAAAATACTAATCCACTACCAGGGGCCCCATAGAGTGTGGAGGCCTCCTCATTGACATCATGTTCAGGGGTCTGTATCAGTCCCATGCTGGGCTCCAAGACAGCACTCTTGGTTCCATGTGCTCCCCCTTGTTCAGGCCAGCTGTTTCTGTGGGTTTCACCAGCCTGGTACTGACCCTTTTTATCTTCATTCCTCCCTCTCTGCAATTAAGTTCCAGAGTTCAGTTCAGTGTATATCTGTGGGTGTCTGCCTCTGTTTCCATCAGCCACTGGATGAGGGCTCTAGGATGGCATATAAAGTTGTCATCAGTCTCATTATAGGGGAAGAGCATTTAGGTTATCCTCTCCACCATTGCCTAGATTGTCAGTTGGTGTCATCCTTGTAGATCTCTGGAAATCTCCCTAGTGATAGATCTCTCCTCGGACCTATAATGGATCCCTCTAATATGGTATCTCTCATCCTTCTTTTCCCTATTCTTCCCCCAACTCAATATTTCTGTTCCTCTGTTTCCTCCTCTCCTATCCTCTTCTCTTCCTCTCTTTCTGGCAGCTCCCTCTCTCCTTCCCTCATGCTCCCAATTAGCTCAGGAGATCCTGCCTCTTCCCATTCTCCAGGGTCCATGCATTTTTCTCTTAGAGCCCTTCTTGTTTCCTAGTTCCTTTGGTGAAGAGGACAATCCACTCTTTTATTCCATCATTTATATACTATAACCCCCTTTTTCTTTTTACAAAGAGTTACTTGAATACAATCTCTTTTGTTTGGCTTTCTTCCTGACCATGACTAATAACAATTTGTAACCCTCCCAAATGATGACAAACATAAACAATTCACCAAATAACCAAAACCCACCCTCCACACCTCTTGTGAATGTAGGTGTCATGTTTTCTAGACTGCTTCCTGTTGTCTGGGGGTGATGACATCTTTAGGGACCCTGAGGAAATTGGAATAATAGTTAAGTGTTGGGAGAGCTAGCCATAACATTTTTTGTCCAGTCTCTGTGTAATGGGTAAGTGCAAGACTTATCTGAAGTCTTGGCTGGAATAGTCTGTGAGACTGGACTGTCTCAGTCAGCATGCCTTGAAGCTGTTCTGGGTGTAGAACTCTGAAGAAACTGAAAGAGAGTCACTCAGAGTCTGGGTCACCTGAGCCACCTGTTTCCATTGGTGTCTGGTCCCCTTGCTCTGAAAACACACAAACTTTCAAAGGTAACATACATATCTGCATTAACACAAATATAGGCTGTGCATTGTACTCAAAGCCAGCCAAAGATGGTTTTCTGATGGGGGAAGTACTTCTGTGTATGTTTATCTTATTGATTGTTAAATAAAATACTGTTTGGCCAATGAGACAGCAAGTTAGACGGGACTAGGAGTCAAAGAGGATTCTGGGAAATGTAGTAGAGAAATGGTGATCCAGGCAGGAAGTGACATAGCAAGGAGACTCATATTTAAGCAAAGGAAAGAGGAAGGGTTCCCCTTTTCCTCTGCTTCCTCCAGTGGCACCATGTGAGCCACCGGCAAGAGAGGGTGCCAGCGAAAGGCATCCTCTACAAGATAAGTCTTATAACATATATAGGTTTATGATAATTAAGACTGAGCTAACAGATGAGAAATCCTAGTCATTGGCCAAGCAGCTTTGAACCTAATACAAGTCTCTCTGTGCATTAATTGGGGCCCTAACTCAGGTGGGTGGCTGGCATAGAGCGCACACGTGGCGGTGGGGCTCTGCGGCTTTTGGCTGAAAGATTTATCATAACAGTTTTCTGTTTTATGTTTGAGCAGGTAAAATATATGCCACCTGCCTTGTAGTTTTTGTAGGTTTATTTTGTTACATCTGTAGTCAAAATTTTCAAGAGTTCTCCTCTGATCAAACCTGATTCTATTTAATCTTGAATGAATCCCCTGCCTTTCATTTCCTGTGGAAACAAAAGTATAACCTCTTTCCCAACATAATACATATTTTGAATTCCATTTCAAAGTGAAGGCATTCCTAAAGTATCTAGGCTGGTTGAATTCATCATTCCCTTCCATAATCCAATGCCTCCTAATAGTTGTCATCCTCTCTTTATTAGCATGGAAAAATTCAAAATTAATAAAGCACCGTATAAAGTCCAAACTCCCTGTGTTATAGCATTTTCCAACCTCACATGCCTTATTTTTATTACTTTACTCTCTTTCTATAGACTTTATTATATTATTTTTAAACTTTCTATTTTTTCTATGACTCTCTATAACCATTTTCTTTGCTTTCTTCAGTATATAAGCACATTTGAAAACATACTGAACCTTTTTAGAGTTTTTCTGTTTTTGAGCCTAGCTTTACTAAGAATCTATAACATTTCCTGACAGCATGAGACAAATTTTACCTTCTGGCAGCTGGCTCCAGCCTGCCGGCAGTTTCTGGTAGCTGTTGTCTCTGTATGCTGCTGACCCTACCTGAAAGACTGTGGTCCCCAGGAAGCCATGTTTGACTCTGTTCTGAACTTTTTAATTTCTTTTTTATTCTTTCTCAGGCATTTTGTGGATATATGTAACCAGATGTTGGGCACCATGAGTAGACAGAATTTTCTTTGGGCTGCCATCTCACAAAAAAAAACCCACAGAGATTTATTAATTATGAAAGCTTAGACTTGTACCATAAGCTCTTGTAACTTAAATTAACCCATTTCTATTCATCTACATGTTGCCACTTGACTCATGGCTTTTACCTCTCCTCTTGCATGTCTTGTTCTCCTCTTGCATGTATCTGGCTGGCAACTTCTCCTTTATTCTTCCCAGAGCTCTCTCTGTCCAGAAGTCTCCACTATACCTCATGCCTAGGCATTGACCATTTAGCTTTTCATTAAACCAACCACAGTGTCATCAAATATCTTACAACAGAAAACATAATAGATTTTTATGGGTGTCCTGGGGGCTGGTGGGGATGGCAATGGGAGGGATCATCTGTTTGGGGGTAAGTAGCATGGAGGAAGAGATTGTGGGATGAGGCAGCTTCAACTGGAGGGCATTTAGAGGGTGCTGTGGACAACTAGTGCAGGGGAAATCTGGATTCTATGAAGGTGATATTAACGAGGACTTCCAGTAATGGGAGATACAGAGTCTCTTTTGTAGCCAGGTAGGGCTTCCAGTGGAGGAACTGGGTTGTATTCAATTGAGTTGTTGGTGAATGGGTCCCATGAAGATCCCCAAACCCAGGCTATTGTTAAGAGAAAAGGGTTGCTCTCTGTAAACTGACAGTGGTGACCCACTGCTAAGAACAACATCCACCCAACTCCTGGGACGTGGAGCAGTTGAGCTTGGTGCCTACATGGAGCCTTTGCCCCTATCACCTAGTCTTTTTGGTGTGGGAAGGTGCTGCTTTGTCCCACTGAACTTCCCCTTGGGGGAGGGGGAAGTGGGTGTGGGTGGGGTCAATGGCGCAGTCTCCCGGGAGACAAGCTGGGTGTAGCAAGCTCAGTTTATTTCAGGAAGGGAAAAGCCTTACACCTTCTTCACCTGCCTAGGGGAGGAGAAGCAGCAGCACTGGCATCAGAGTCTCATGGGGCAGTTGGAGAATGGCTCAGGTCCTCTTGTCTCATGGCACAGCAGCTGTTGATGGGGCCCTTTGGCACACTAGGATGGCTCAATTTGGAGAAGTTATACATCACATGCTCAGATAGCCGGTTTAGTTCAGTTTAGGCCAGCAAGGCCCTATTGGCCCTCAGGCCCTTTGTGCCTGAACAAATATCCCCCCACAGGAAGGTACTCTCCAGGCTACAGAAAAAGAAAAGTGGACACTAACCCAGGTACAAAACGTTTGAGCTACAATCTGTCTTGTCTGCCAAATACAATATAGCAATGGTGGCACAGAACTTGTAGGAATAGCTAGCCAATGTCTGATTTGATTTAAGGCTCACTCTACAAGATGGACTCCATACTCGGCACTGCTTGAGTATCCAAGAACCAGAGACCCAGGGTAAAACCACACAGTATGAGTCTAAAAACTAACAATAAAATGATTCCTAATGATACCCTGCTATACCCATAGATGAATGTCTAATCTCGTCATCATCAGAGAGATCTCCTCTGGCAGCAGATGGGAACAGGTGCAGAGACCCAAAGCTAGACATTATTCAGGGAGAGTCTAAATTGGAGTTTCCCATTAAATTCCTAGGGTCAGAACTCAGGGAACCCTGCTGCAAACGAGTGTAAGAGCCAGAGGGGATGGAGGACACCAGGAGAGCAAGGATTCCTGAACCAATTAATCAAGGTGCATACTATTTCACAGAGACTAAAGCAAGCACAGGACCTACCTACACCCGTCCTCTGTGTATGTACCGTGGCTTCCAGTTTAGTGTTCTTGTGGGACTCCTGAGTACGTGAACGTGTGGGTCTCTGATTCTTGTGCCTTTTCTTGGGCTTTTTTTCTTCTTCTGTTGGTTTTTCTTGTCCAACTTTGATGTGATGGTTTGTGTTTTTTTCTCATTATATTTTATTTTGTTAACATCTCTTAGAAGCCTCTTCTTTTCTAATGAGGGACAGAAAGGGAGTGAATCTGGAGGGGGGGAAGGTGGGGAGGAACTGGGAGGAGTAGCGGGAGGGGAACTATAATCAGGATGTATTGTATAAGGAAAGAACCTATTTTCAATAAAAGAGGAAAAAAAGAAACTAGATTCTCTTCTCACATCATATATCCCGATTATGGTTTGCTTCCCTCTACTCCTCCCGGGCCCTCCCCTCTCCCTCTCCCATCCAGTGCTACCCTCTTTCTGTCTCTCATTAAGAAAAATCATCTTTCTGTGAGATAATAATAAAATACATTGTGGTTCAGCAGAGAGAGCATGAGATCTCAAGGTCACATAAGCCAGGGTGGTTTCTACTTAGATTTGTAAAACCAGCACACAGAGGAGTTGGTTTCATATCTCCTTTGTTCATGTTGATCCCTCTCCCCCTCTGCCTTTTCCCCTTCCTGTCTTCTCCTCTTTCTCCCGCAACCACTTCCTCTCCTTTCATGTCACATTTATCCTTCTATCTTTTTGTCCCTTTAAAGACCCTCTTCCCACCTCTCACTGTCTGTTTCCTAATTTCATGGCCTACTCTGCTTCCCCCATGTTCACACAGCTTTCTTGTGTTCCAGTACTGTGGCTTTGGCTAAGTCTTCTCAACCTATCTAAACCTTGATTCTTATTTGTGGTCCTGCAGTGGAGTAAATAATTCAGAGCAGTGTCTGCCACCCAAAGCATTCTTGGCAGAAAGTAACTGATTTCTTATTCTATTCTTAGCTGGGGCCCAGCATTCTCCATTCTATTTAGTATCTGTCTCATTTATGAAAATCTTATTTGTGTTGTGTTGATAATAATAGTCCTTCAGAAATACATATTAAAGGCTATTTCTCATATTCAGGAGAAGATTCAGCTCAACTTCATACCAAAAAGAGTGATGTATATACGCTCTCACCTTTGGAAACCTTCTCATTCCCTCATCTCAAGGATTAGAAGAAAGCCTGTGGAGGGATCGGACATTATCCAGAGCGATTAAGAGCTTTAATTCAATTTTCACTGACCTTAAGTGTCAGTATGGTCTTCACGGACATCTGTATAACTCAAATAAGAGGATAATTAAAGTGGAAGAAAAGAACTGTGAAGAAGTGAAGATAAGACACCAAAACAGGGCAGAGATGATCAGATGGTTGTCTGGATTCATTCCTCGGGCACCCAGATCCTAGCATGCCTTTCACCAAAGCTCTCATTATCTCAGGAAAATAAAAAGGTTATTTGTTTGTTTGTTTATTTGTGGGGGTTTGCATGTGTGGTGTTGTGTGTGTGTGTGTGTGTGTGTGTGTGTATGTGTGTATGTGTGGTGTGTGTATGTGCGTGTGTGTGTGTGTGTGTGTGTGTGTAGTGTGTGTGTGCATGTGTGGTGTTGTGTGTGCATGTGTGTGTATGTGTGTATGTGTGGGGTTGTGTGTGTGTGTGTGTGTGCGCGCGTGTGTGTGCGCGCGCGTGTGTGTGTGTGTGTGTGCGTGTGCGTGTGCGTGTGTGTGTGTGTGTGTGTGTGTGTGTGTGTGTGTGTAGTTGTGTGTGTATGTGTGGGGTTGTGTGTGTGTGTGTGTGTGTGTGTGTGTGTATGTATGTGTGTATGTGTGGGGTTGTGTGTGTGTATGTGTGCATGTGTGGTGTGTGTGTATGTGTGTGTGCATGTGTATGTGTGGTGTTGTGTGTGTGTCTGTGGGGATATGCATGCGAATGTAGGTACATTTGGAGGCTGAGAGAGGGCATCAGATAACCTGGAGCTGGAGTTTCAGGCAGTTGTGATCTGCTCTAGCTGGGCCAGGAACTGAATTTCAGTTCTCTGTAGGAGCAGTTAGGTCCTCTTAACTATGGAGCCATCTTTCTGTCCCTTAGGCATATTTTTTATTTTGATCTTGTAGACGTGCTAACATTTCACTAAGTGTTAGTAGCCCAGTAAAGCATTCCATAAGACTGGCAAAGGGAGCTTGATCAAGGCACACATTTCAGGTAGAATGCTAGAAATATATGGAGACGTAGTTCAGTTGGTGAAACCCCGGATCTGATCCATGACACCTTATAAAGTGGACATGGTGGCGCCTGCTTCTGGAGGTGGAATTAGCATGAAGAGGATCAAAGTCATCCTTGATCCAACCAAGCAAGTTTATGGCCAGCCTGGAGTATATAAATCTTGTCTCAGAAACAATACAAAAAAAGAATTATAGAGAGGGGCCTTCCAGTGGGAAGGCTGGCGTGTATTACCTATGACATGGATTTCAAGTTGTGCCCACAGAGACCAACCATGTCTCTCTTATTTAGATACTTTCTCTTATGATAATCCATCAGCACACACATATACATTTTCATATATAATACATGTATGCAAATACACATTTCCACAGGAAACCAAGGCCTGAGCAATAGTGGCAAATTCTTCTTGACTCCATCAGGAAGTTTGGACTTAAAGAACTTTGTGGCCTGGCTCAGTTTCTCTCCAACTCCTAACTAATGTGAAGAAAAATAATAAGACATGTTAAATAAATAAGATTTTCTAGGTAAATCTCAGACTTCAAGAATTTTTAAGTTGGCAATTTGTAATTTTAAGAAAGTAGCTATGGAATTAGGGAAGTGTTTGCTCCACTCAGTAATAATGTTACTTAGAAAAGTGTAAAATTGATTTTAAAAGAGGGAAATAAAACAGTGGCTATTGAGAGTTTTATTGGACCAAACAAAAGCTTACAGTTTGATTGGAGAAACTTAAAGGTACACTAACAGGAATTGTTTTTATGAGCTGGGATGTCTATTTAAACCAGGGGCAGATAATGAACTTGTAGGGAATGGCTGATTTGGCTGGATTCTCTCTGATACTCAAGAGAAGCTTTGGGGTAGAGCTGACAGGGGCCTTGTATTCCTGTTGATGAGTTTGAGAAGAGCTGAACTTAACACCTTTTACCAGGAGGGTTTTTACACACCATTTCCATTAGCTGTGGACTGTCCCCCACACTGCACAACAATGGGGAGAAAGAGGCAGTTCTATTTTGAGGCCCATAATCTGTGAGGCAGTCTGTAATCAACACCCACCTTTTCTGAGCATGTATTCATGGACCACTCAGGAAGAACACATTTTGTTAGTGCACATACTTCTCATTGACAAACACAGTATGTACTCACTCGTAAGTGGATAGTAGATGTAGAGCAGAGGATAACCAGGCTACAATCCGCAACCCCAGAGAAGCTAGGTAAAAAGGGGGACCAGGAAGGGGAAATAGACAAGATCGCTTGGGTAAACTGGGAGGGGGCATAGAAGAGAGGGGATGAGGGATGAGGGATCAAGTGTTGTGAGAGAGATTGAGGGAGAGAGCAATGAAAGAGATATCTTTATAGAGGGAGCCATTATGGGGTTAGGAAGAAACCTGGTGCTAAAGAAATTCTCAGGGAATCCACAAGGATGATTCCAGCAATAGTGGAGAGGGTGTCTCTTTACATTAGTGATTATCCTAATTGTCATCATGAAACCTATATCCAGTAACTGATGGAAGCAGATGCAGTGACCCTCAGTCAAGCTCTGAGCTGTGCTCCTGGAGTTCAGTTGAAGAGAGGGAGGAGGGGTCATATGAGCAATGGGTGGGGTCAAGAGCACAATTGGGAAAATCACAGAGGGAGTTGACCCAAGCTAGTGGGAGTTCATGGACTGACAGTTGGGGAACCCACAAGTCAAACTAGACCTTTTGAATGTGGGTGACAGTTATGTGGCTTGATCTGTTTTGGGAGCCCCTAGCAGTGGCACCAGGACCTATCCTAGGTGCATGGGCTTTGTGGAGCCCATCTCCTATGGTGGGTTACTTTGCTCAGTCTTGATACAGAGTGGAGGGGCTTGGTCCTGCCTTAACTTGGTATGCCAGTCAACTTTGTTGACTCCCAAGGAAAGCCTGACCCCCTCCGAGGGAGACAGGGGATGGGTGAAGAAGAAGGATGGGGAAGTGGTATTGATATGTAAAATGCAAAATATATTTTTTAAATAAACAAAAAAGTTGTTGTGGGGTGTGGGTGTGGCCATCTTGATGGCACTTCCTAGCTTCCAGAACAGTGAGCCAATAGATTTATGTTCATTATTAATTATCAGCTTACGGCAAAGTTATAATAGCACAAAATCAACTAAGACAATAGCATATTAGGATGAGTCCACTGGGAGGCACAAACCTCCTTCTCAAAAACATTGATGTTAATTGTCTGCTAGCAACAGTGCTGTTGTAATGTGACAGGAAATCAATACATGAGAGAAAAAAGGTCTAAACACGGAAAGGCTAGTCCCTGACAGTCAGTCTCAGGTGAGTGTAATCCGGCCAGGACCCATCCCCCAGCACACACTTATGTTTTATATCCCAATTTTATATTACTTATTTTTGTAGTATTTTAAAAACTCGTTCGAAGGTATAATCTAGCTTTAATTAGTATGCTTGTGTGGATGTCATGGAGGCAGTTTGGAGACCACACATTTAAGGGACAAACATTGTGTGGGCTTAGTTGAATTTCACCTTTTGTGTTTTAATATCACCGCCAGTATTCCTGGTAGCAAGGATTGCAGTGACTGTGTGGTGGAGCTCTGTCCAGTTTAAACATGCCTTTGCCTGACCACTGGTCTGCACTTAGTTTTCACTACTGTCTGCATTAGATATCCCTTCCTCATTTGCCCTGGGGGGACACTGAAGCCAGTGGAATTAAGTGATTGGCTGCTCAAAGGATTGCGTGAGAGTAAGGAGTCCTTCTCCAAGTGCCAATGCTGGTGGGACAATTTGGTGCAGTGCTGATGTCAGGAGATTCACACCCTTGCATGACTCTGCACAGTGTCCTGGCCACAGCCTCCTTTCTGCTGTGACATCTTGATCAACTCACTTCATCTGTTCCACTTAAGATTAGTTCACTGCAAAGCAGGTAGTCTGTTTTAGGATTTCTATATCCCTTTATGTCTTTGGGAAAAGAATCCACTCATGCAGAAAGTGTCAGGGACATGATCCTCTTTTTCTCTAGGCACTGGACAATGGATGTTTAGAAAGCCATGAAGAATGGAAAAAGATTAGATCCGTTAGTGAAAACTCCCCCAGTCAGTTTCTCTTACTCATCTGTTTCCAAGAGACCTAGCTGCCGACCAGCAAATTGTCTTTGGTTGGAGTCTACCAAAAACAGAACTATTGACCTCACATATACTTGGCCTAAAGTCCAGGTGAAAAAAAATGAGGCTTAGAGGGCTAGGGAGTTTCCTGGGGCCGCAGGGTGAAGCAGACACAGAAGGGTGATGCTAATCGATGTCCATCCAGGCTGGCATGCTGATGCCATCTACTGCTGCTCCTGTCACAACCACTTTACTGAGGTCTGAGTAACACATGACTGTCTGTATTTTTTGTTCATAGCATGATGATATTTTTAATAAATATTTTTAAACATTTATTTTTTATTTTCTTATGTATACAGTATTCCACTTGCATGTATGCCTGCAAGCCAGAAGAGGGCACCAGATCTTGATGGATGGTTGCGAGCCACCATGTGGTTGCTGGGAATTGAACTCAGGACCTCAGGAAGAGCAGACAGTGCTCTTAACTTCTGAGCCATCTCTCCAGCCCTAGCATGATGATTTTAGAGATAAACATATACCTATCAGATTATCATTGTGAAAAGAACCTTTTTAGTAAAAGTTTAAGCATTCTGTATGGTACTGTAAGCGATGAAATATGCAGATCTCCAAGATATGTTCATCTTATATAATCACAATTTGTATGCACTGACCAACTCCTTCCTGTCCCTTCATTCTGAAGCCCCAGCAACCACCATTCTACTCTCTGTTTCCATGAGTTTGACTGCTTCAGGGTTATTTAAGTCCCTGTTGGATTTATCCCCTGAGAGTTAAACCACAGTCTGTAGCTTACCTTTATCCCCAGTCCCCAGCAGGGAGTCTGGGGCAGACGAGTGCTCAGTGAATTATTGCTGCATAACGGAATAGATGAACAGACGGCTTTAGAAACAGTTGAACACAAGAATATCACCTCCTTGGCCTGGCCTGTCATGGAGACTCTGATGTGATGTGTCTATGAAGCACATTAATGCTATTAGGAGAGAAACAAGCATTATTCCCTCCCCGTCCTCATTCTCATCTAGACAACCAACGTCTGACATAGTGGACTGGGAAAGATTTAAAGAAGCTCGTCCAAGTGGGCAGAAATCAAGCTCAGTTTGGGATAAGTTTGGTTAGGAGTCAGGGCTAGTTTCCGCAGAGCTGTGAAATAGGAAAACTGGTCTTCAGCTATCATTGCCCTCAACCAGCAGCCTAATAATGCCCAGTGGGCTAGGTGTTTCCACTGTAGTGCTCGTAGTGCCAAGTCTTCAATCTCCCATATTTCAGGGTATATTTACCCAGACTTCCAATTTTCTGGTTTCATTTTCAGCTGTTGGAGATGCTAAAATATGTAAATATATGTTCTTATTGAACTGTCTGTAGCTGATAATAATTTCCTGACTCACCACTTTGGGAATTATTTGTCTTTAATTTTCAGGGTTTTCAGGTTATTTCTTGACACAGGGCTTTCATAAAAATATTTTGGTGATGGGGAAAGGAAATGATTCATTCCTCTTGGACATTTCTCTTTCATGTATATACATACATGTCCGCATAGATGTAGATATGCACATATGAGCACAGGTAGAACATAACAGATCCCTCATCCCCAACTCTCATCATGGTGATCAGTTCTGTGTTATTTGTGTCAGGAAGACCAGGTCTCTCTCTCTCTCTCTCTCTCTCTCTCTCTCTCTCTCTCTCTCTCTCTCTCTCTCTCTCTCTCTCACACACACACACACACACACACACACACACACACACACTCACCACACAGAAAGTCAAATGTAATGTAAAAGAAAATGAAAAAAATAGATTGGCGAGATGGCTCACTGGGTAAAGGCACTTGCTACCAAAACTTCTGGTTTGAATTCCATCCCTGGGATCCCCATGGTGAAAGGAAAGAACCAACTTCTGCAAGTTGTCCTCTGACCTCTACATACATTCTGTGGCATGGGTGCCCCCCCTTACAAACTCCCAAAATTAAAAAAGTTTTCTTTATTCAACCATAAACATTTTTAAAGAGTTTGAAAATATAATAATTACTTAATTAGGAATACTCAATTAAGGATAATACTTATATTTTGATAAAATAGCTTTTTAAAGAGGGAATTAAGAAGATGTTAAGGGTTTTACTGCATTGGATGAAAATGTAAAGTTTTATTTGCTAGAAATAAAGAGCCCTAATTAGAATTGGTTTTATGGCCTCTAAGTCCATTCTAAGAGGGGCATCAATGAATCAGAGGGAAAGGCTGCTGTTGTAGGAACTGTAGCTAACTGTCCCGGGATTAGGTCGGGCTTGGACTAGCACAAACCCAGTGCTAGTTTTACTTTCCCTACTGCTCTTGGTGTGAGTACTTCTTTTTTCTAGAGCTTTCAGGTGTGCTGTTAAGTTGCTAGTATGAGATCTCTCCAGTTATTATTATTATTTTTCTGTAGGCACTCAGTGCTATGAACTTGCCCTTTAGAATTGCCTTCATTGTGTCCCATAAGTTTGGATATGCTGTGTCTTCATTTTCATTCTAGAAATTCTTTAATTTTTTTCTTATTTCTGTCTTGACCCATTTTTCATTCAATAGAGAGTTATTCAATTTCCATGAATTTGTAAGCTTTCTGTTGTAGACACCAGCTTTATCCATGGGGGTCTGAGAGAGGTGCATTCAATTTTCTTGTATATGGTCACACTTGCTCTGTGTCTGAGAGTGTAGTCAATTTTGCTGAAAGTTCTGTGAGGTACAGAGAAGAATGTATATCCATTTGTGTTTGAGTGAAATGTTTTGTAAATATGTGTTAGGTCCATTTGGTTTATAACATCCGTTAACTCCAGCATTTCTCTGGTTTTTGTCTGTTTTTGAGAGTGAAATATTGAAGTCTCCCACTATCAGTGTTTGAGGGTAAGCATATGATTTAAGTTGTAGTAGTGTTTCTTTTACAAACTTTGGTGCCCTTGTGTTTGAGGCATAGAGCTGAAATGCCATCTTGGTGGATTTTTCTTTTGATGAGTATATAATGTCCTTCCCTCTGTATTTTGAATAGTTTTGGTTTAAAGTCCACTATTTAAGTGTAATAAAATGGCTATACCAGATTGCTTCTTGGTCCATTTGCTTAAAATACTCTTTTCTGATTCTTTACCCTGAGGTAATGTCTATTGTTGATGTTGAGGTGTGTTTCTTGGATGTAGCAGAAGAATGAACCCTGTTTTCGCATCCATTCTCTTATCTGTGTTTTTATATTGTGTAATTGAGACCATTCATATTGAGAGATCTCAATGACCAATGAATTTTGATTCTTGTTATTCTGTTGTTATTGTTATTGTTGTATGTATGTGTTTCCTTTCTTTTGATATTTCTGGCTGTGATTTTTTTTGTGTTTTAATCTGAGTAATTAATCTTCTTTGGTTGGAGTTTTCCCTCTAGCAGTTTCTATAGTATTGGATTTATTGATAGGTACTGTTTAAATTTGACTCTAGCTTGGAATATCCTATTTTCTCCATCTACTATGATTGAAAGTTTTGCTGGGTATAGTAGTCTGTGCTGGCATCAGTGATTTCTTAGGGACTGCAGCACATCTGTCCTCACCCTTCTGGCTTTTAGAGTTTCCATTGAGAAGTTGGGTGTAATTCTAGTACATCTGCCTTTAAAAGGTTGGCCTTTCCCCCTCACAGCTTTTAATATTCTTTATTCTGTATGTTTAATGTTTTGCTATGTGGCAAAGGGACTTCTTTTCCCATCTGTTTCTTGTTGTAAGCTTCTTGTTTCTTTATAGGCATCTCCCTCTTTAGGTTAGGAAAATTTTCTTCTATGTTTGTGCTGAAAATGTTATTTGGGTCTTTGGTATGGGTTTCTTCTCCTTCCTCTATTCCTATTATTCTTAGGTTTAGTCTTTTCATAGTGTCTTGGGTTTTCTGAATGTTTTGTGCCAGGAAGTTCTTTTAGATTTGACATTATTAGGCTGAAGGGATAGCTCATCCTTTAACGGCTAGGCTCACAACCAAAAATATAGATTTAATATTTTCTTTGGCTAATGTATCCTTTTTTTAATCATATCTCTGACTCTTGAGATTCTCCGTTCCATCTCTTGTATTGTTGGTGAAGCTTGCCTTTGTATTTCCTGTTTGTATTTCTAAATTTTTCATTTCCAGATTTCCTGCAGTTTGTGTTTTCTTTATTCATTATATTTCCACTTCTAGGTATTGAACAATTTTATTTATTTCCTTCCATTGTTTGTGTTTCTTTTGTGGATTACTTTTGTTTTCCTTTATGAATTTATTTATTTCCTCCAATTGTTTGTTTGATTTTCCTGGATTTTTTTAAAAAAGGGTTTTATTCCTTTTCTTTCATTGTTTATGTTTACTGTACTTTTTAAAGGGATTTACTCATTTCTTCTTTAAGAACCTCCATCATCATCACAAAAGTGGTTCTAAGGTCTGTTTCTTGTGTTTCAGCTATGTTGGAATATTTAGGGCCTGTTGCGGTAGGATAGCTGGGTTGTGGTGGAGAGGTTGGCCTGGCTGTTTTGATTGTGTTTTTATGCTGATGTCTAGGCATTTGGTTTTGGTTTTGGATTTGGGTGGGTGTTTTGTTTCTTGGTTTCTGGTTCCCTTCCGGAGTTTCGAGAGTCTGATGGCTGTGTGTTACCTGGTAGGAAATTTTCTTTGGACCTGATAGTTGTGGCCACTGGGGATTCCAGGTAAAATGTGTTTTGGGGTATTGGCAACTGACACTCAGGAGTAAGGATACGCTATGTGTCTGAAGGAGTTCAAAGGAGGAAAGCAGAATGTTCTATCAGGATCTGCTCATTTTGTCTCCTGGGAATAGGGGGAGACAGTGAAGAGAGGCCACCCTGAGGGTTTGCTACATATCTGGGCATGAGACTGGGGGTTGAATCCAGAGGAATAGGAGGAGAGGGGAAGGTCTACATATAGCCTGCCTGCTTCCCTGGCAGGAGTGGTCTGGGAATTAGGGCAGAGAGAGTTGGCTGAAGTTGGGGGTTGGGGAAAAGCAAAGTAGGAAGAGGGAAGTTAGGAGGGGAAGGTCATTGGGATCCACAGGAGATGTGGGCGTGGCTAAGGAAGGCTGCCATAGGTATTCTGTTGCTTAGATAGGGATAAGACTGGGGAATGGGTTTGGAGGAGAGGGAGGAGTGGTGAAAATCTTCAATAAGCTTGTTGTGTGCCTGCTTCCCTGGCCTGCTCAGCTGGTGTGTTCCCAGTAAATGTCTGCTGGTGTTGGAGGCTGGGATAACTTGGGGGAAGGACATTGGGTGGAGGCCTTTGTGATTTGTTGGGGATAGGATCAGAAGAAAGGGAGGTCACAGCAGGTATTCTGCTGCAGAGCTGGAGATGAGTATTGGGTGATAGGATCTGGAGAAGAGAAGGAGAGGTGTGGATTCTCTTCATTTTACTTGTTGCCCTGGCAGGAGTGGCCCTTGGGTTAGCATGGGATGCCTGCTGGACTTGGGATGGGGGCAAAGCAGTGAGTTGGGGGAAGGAGGTTAGAAGAGGAAGATATGTGGGATCCACATGAGATGGGAGCTGGGGGCAGGGAAGGCGGCTGCAGTGTTCTGCTGCAGAACTGGAGATGAGACTGGGGGATTGCATCTGTGGGAACAGAGAGGGAAGAGTAGATCCTTAGTCTGCTTCGTCTTGTTAATTGTTCTTAGATTCTGCTTTTGTAGTATCAAATCATCCACAATCAACAAATGAATGAGGATACCGACAAAACTTTAAAAAAAATTGGGTGTATATTGCATTTGGTTTATGAATTACAGTTTGTCAAAATCTAAATTAGATCACACAGTAATTATCACCCTTCACTCTGCAGTTGTGGATTTTGAAGGCAAAGGATTAAATTATTTTTCTCAAGCAATAGAGTGAGTAGCGATAAGTAGTGAAAGAATACCTTGGTCTCATGATGGCTAACCGCTAGTCTGGTCCTGTCTCTGCTGAACTGTGATGACCAAGGACAGCATAATCCCGAGGCATCATGCTTTAAATCAAGGAAGGTTGATCAGCTCTAGGGTGACTCTGGTTTAATGTGTGACCTAAATCAAATGATTTTAACTGTTATAATTTAAGTCAACCCATCTGAAGAATGAGGACTTTGGGAGCTAGAGGGATGGCTCAGTAGTTAAGAGTGCTTGGTGCTGCTTGGCTGTGGGTCTCTGCATTTGTTTCCACCAGTTACTGGATGAAAGCCTTTCTGATGACAGATGGGGTAGCAACAACCTATGAGTAAAGCAGAATATCTTTAGACATCATTATGCTGACCTTTATGTTCTCTTCAACCCTGTTTGATTCTATATGAGGTCTCTGGGCTCCAGGCAGTGTCATCAGTGGGATCACTCCAGCTCATGTCCACCCCCACAGAAACAAAAAATAAATCTTAAAAAAAATCTGGCTAAAACACGGTATATTTTTAAGATCAGAGATTTGGATCTCTGTGAGTTCGAGGCCAGCCTGGTCTACAGAGCGAGTTCCAGGACAACCTCCAAAGCAACACAGAGAAACCCTGTCTCAAAAAACCAAAAAAAAAAAAAAAATCAGAGATTTGGACAGATATTTCATTTGTGAAGTATTTGAAGATAATCAGTAGCTATAAACATTACAATATTTTCTTTAAAAGAAGGTATTATAAACTAACCAACAATTTTTTCTCCTTTTTTTATTAGAAAGAAAATTATTTTACATGTCAATCCCAGGTCCCTCTCCTTTCCTTCCTCCCCTGCCCCCCCAGGGAGGGTGAGGCCTCTCATAGGGAGTGGTCTTCAAAGTCTGTCATATTCTTTGGGAATAGGGCTTAGGCCAACCCCCTTGTGTCTAGGCTCAGGGAGTATCCCTCCAAGTGGGATGGGCTCCTAAAGTCCATTCCTGTGGTAGCCATAAGTACTGATCCTTTACAAGAGGCCTCATAGATTTCCAAGGTCTCCTCACTGACAACCACATTCAGGGGGTCTGGATCAGTCTCATGCTGGTTTCCCAGCTATCAGTCTTCGGACCAAGAGTTCTCCCTTGTTCAGGTCAGCTGTTTCTGTGGGTTTCACCAGCCTGGTCTTGACTCCTTTGCTCATCAGTTCTCCTTCTCTGCATCTGGATTTCAGTTCAGTTCAAGGTTTAGCTGTGGGTGTCTGCTTCTACTTCCACCAGCTGCTGGATGAAGGCTATAGGATGGCATGTGAATTAGTCATCAATCTCATTATCAAGGGAGGGCATTTAAGGTAGCCTCTCCTCTGTTGCTTAAATTGTTAGTTGGTGTCATCTTTGTAGCTCTCCAGGCATTTCCCTAGTGCCTGATTTCTCTATGAATTTATAATGTCTCCCTCTATTATATTATCTCTTATCTTGCTCTCTTCTGTTCTTCCCCAACTCAACCTCCCTGTCCCATCATGTCTTCCTCACCCCTCCTCTTCTCCCCTTCTCATTCTCCTACTTCCCTTCCCCATGCTCCCAATTTGCTCAGGAGATCTTGTCCCTTTCCCCTTCTCCAGGGGACCATGTCTGTCTGTCTTAGGGTCCTCCTTGTTTACCAGCCTCTCAGGCAGCCTGGGCTGCAGGCTGGCAATCCTTTACTCTATGTCTAAAATCCACATATGAGTGAATACATACAATGCCTGTCTTTTTGTGACTGGGTTACCTCACTCAGAATGGTTTCTTCTAGTTCCATCCATTTGCCTGCGAATTTCAAGATCCCATTGTTTTTGTTTTTTTTTCCGGTGAGTAGTACTCCATTGTGTAAATTTACCACATTTTCTCTATCCATTCTTCAGTTGAGGGGCATCTAGGTTGCTTCCAGGTTCTGGCTGTTACAAACAATGCTGCTATGAACATAGTTGAACAGATGTCCTTGTTGTAGGAATGTGCTTCTTTTGGGTATATAACCTAGAGTAGAATTGCTGGATCTTGTGGTAGACTCATTCCCATTTTCCTGAGGAATTGCCATACAGATTTCCAAAGTGGCTGTATGAATTGGCACTCCCACCAGCAATGGAGGAGTGTTCCCCCTTCTCCAGCATAAACAGTCATTGTTGTTTTTTACTTTAGCCATTCTAACAGGTGTGAGGTGATATCTCAGAGTTGTTTTGATTTGCATTTCCCTGATGGCTAAGGATGTTGAACACTTTCTTCTGTGTCTTTCAGCCATTTTAGATTCCTCTATTGAGAATTGTCTATTTAGTTCTGTACCCCACTTTTTAATTGGATTATTTGGTGTTTGGGGGACTAGCTTCTTAAGTTCTTTGTATATTTTGGAGATCAGCCCTCTGTTGGAGGTAGGGTTGGTGAATATCTTTTCCCAATCTGTGGACTGTCATTTTGTCTTGTTGACTGTGTCCTTTGCCTTACAGAAGCTTATCTAGCTTACCATGCAGTGAAAAGATGGAAGAAACATATAACATTGTTTTAAGATAATTTATAGGAAGAAAGATTATTATTATTTTTTCACATACAGAAAATGAGTAAACAATATGAATGTAAGATGGGCTTGCTCTTGTGCAGGTCCTGTGTAGGTTACTGCATCTGCTGTGAGTTGAATTGTGCATCATCCATGCCATGTACAGAAGAGAACATTTTACCGCTAACCTCCCCATTGTCTTGCTCTTACCTTCTTTCCACTCACTGCTCTGCAATGTTCCCTGAACCTTGAGGGGAGACATATATATATATATATAATATATATATATATTATATATATATATCTTATCTACAGGGGAGACATATATATCTATATCTATATCTATATCTATATCTATATCTATATCTATATCTATATCTATATCTATATCTTATCTACAGCTGACCATTCACAGCCATCTATTTTCCTTTTAAAATTTTGACCAGATATAAGTCTGCCTTAACCACTACCATGTGTTCTTGCTAGGTTTTTGTCAACTTAATACAAACCAGAGTAACAAGAGAGAAGGGAGCCTCAATGAAGAAAGTACTTCCATACCTTCATCCAGTAGCTGATCTAAGCAGAAGCAGGCACCCACAGCTAAACACTGAGTCGTACTCCTGGAATCCAGTTGTAGAGAGGGAGGAGGGATGAGCAAAGGAGCCAAGACAGTGCTGGAGAAACAGAAACAGTTGACCTGACCTAGTGAGAGCACAGAGACCCTAGTCGTAAAGCTGGGGAACCAGCATTGGATTGAAGCAAGCCCTCTGAGTGTGGGTGCCAGCTAGGAGGCCTGGGCAGTCTATGGGACCTCTAACAGTGGAGCCAGTGTTTGTCCCTAGAGCACAAATGGACTTTGGGAGCCCATTTCCTATGGAGGGATACTATTGCAGCCCAGATACATGAAAGAAGGCCTAAGCCTTCTCCCAAATGATGACAGACTTTAATGGTCCCCCCTAGAAGGCCTCACTGTCCTTGGAGAGTTGATTGGGGGGGTCAGTGGGGAACATGGGAGGATGGGAGGCTGAGAGAATGGGGGGATTAATATGTAAAATAAGATCATTTCTAAGAAAAACAAAAGATCCAGCTGTAGAGAAGACTGGGCATTCTTTAATTAGTGATTGATGGGTAAGGGTCCAGCCATTATGGGTGTTGCCATGCCTGGGTTTGTGGTCGTGGGTTCCTATAAGAAAGCAGGCTGAGCAAGCTATGATGAGCAAGCCAGTAAGCAGTACCCCTCCATGGCCTCTGCATCAGCTCCTGCCTCTAGGTTCTTGTCCTATGTGGGTCCTCACTGCTATATAGAATGGTGAGTGAAATAAACCCTTTCCTCATGGTGTTTCATCACACTGATAGGAACCCCTGCTAAGACACTGTGCCAAAAAGAAGCTTCTCTCACCAAGGCTAACAGCAACAGAAATCTAGGGGTATAAACACAATTATTAAGAAGTCAGACAACATGTTCATTTAATGAACCACACAAATAGATTCCCCTCTAGGGTCTATGACATCCCTAATTATGGGATTTTTGATTGGGTTTTCAATAACCATAAATGAAATATGTCCCATGGAGCAGGCTTGAAAACCTAGTAAGAAGCGGTTGGTTACTCCCATTGCAGTCTTCCTATTATCACACCAGTGGGCACAACTCTTCTGGATGGACAATATTGTATTTGTGTAGGGTCCAGCACTAGGTAAGGCCAATGATGACCTTTCTCCTTGGGAGGCTGCATAAAACCTTCAAGAACTACATAAGCTGTCTAGCATAGAGAGTTTCCTGGTCAGTTGAGGTTGATTTTTCTATGTCCTGCATCCAAAGCGGGTATATAAATTAAATGTTAAGATCACATGTCTTTTATCTCAAGTTCCCCTAAGGAAAACTTGGCATTACTCCAAGATTGGTGGTTTGCAGAGACAAGAGATTCATTGATTCCATTTCTGAAGAGCCCAGCATAGGGAAGACATGGTTTTATTCAATCCCCTCCTTTTAGTTAAGTTTTTAGACAAAGAAGCAATTTAAAATGGGATACTTTGGTAATCAAAGCCAGTTCTTGGCAGGTACCAGAGTTAGGAGGCTCTCAGCACACAGAGCTGGCTGATTATGCTTTCCCTATAAAGTTACAATCTGAATGTCTCCTAATTATCTCCACCAGGACTCTGAGATGATCCTCACAGCCAATGGGAAGCCTTAAAGAGAATATTACACTGTGGAAGTGGCTAGCAGTATCCTTGAAAATGAAGTGTGTATAAACCTTTGAGACTAAAATATTGGGACACATTCCAGTATCTTAGACAGCTAAGGGGATGCCAGATTTCTCTGTGCTCTCTAATGGTGACGCTAACACCTGGATACTCTGAAGTGTCAGTCACGATCACAAGTTTTATTCTTAACCTTTGCAAGTTCAAACTGCATAACAAAGATTTTAGAGTGCAGTGTCATTCCTGTTTTTTTTTTTTCCATAGAATTCCAGTTCTTTGTTTTGGATCATTTCTTTCTTTATGTGTTTCTGTTTTAAAGATACAGAATTCCAGGGGAAAATTTTGAAGGGCATGATAAGCTAACCACACAGAAGCAAATGGAGAGTGCTGACAATATGAAGTGTTTCTATAAAAGGAGAAATGGTGGCGATGTAGAGGGTCATAGACAGTCAAAGCTGGGAGGCAGCTATGAAGTTTTTTCTGCATCCCATCTTCAAGAAAAGGGGCTGAGGCAGAGTTGTGTTTTAGTAAGAGTACAAGAGACAATTGATGGAAATTATTCTTGGGGTTTGGATTAATTACTAAGTGAGTTCAAATTTGTTGGAAATCATGATGTGCAGATAAAGAAGGGAGTTAATGAGTTTGACTTTAAATCAGGTAGCACAGAAGCACAAACCCTTATGGATGCATAGTTCGGTTGTCATGAAGATATTGCTGACGATGCGAATTCCATTGGGGGAGAGAGATAGATAGTACTCTACAGGGTTATCCTTCTGAGGCTCAGAAAACAAAGGCTTACTGACTAGGTCAGACACATTCTGTGCTTTCTTCCTCTGCTTCACCTGAAATGTGGGTGATTCGAGGCAGTATGGTAAGACAGAGGGTCCTGTGAAACCTCCCCCAATATAGTCTCACCCAGCTTCTGTAGTTTCAGCTGAGGCTGTCATGATGGCTCAGAGTTTGTTCTTATGAGAACCATTTGGAAAGTTACATTTTTGGGAGTCTTGAGGCTAGAAGGCTTTCACCAAGATCAAAGTCCTTTGGTTTGTAAAAACTCTTACTTATTTAATGTATACAGTATTTTTTTTTCTGTGTGTGTGTGTGTGTGTGTGTGTGTGTGTGTGTGTGTGTGTTGCCCTTGGAGACCAGAAGACAGTGTTAGATTTCCTGGGACTGGAGTTACAGGGGATTGTGAGCTGCCATGTTAGTGCTGGACTGAGCCCTGGTCCCCTGGAAGAGCGGCCAGTGCTTGTAACAATTGAGTCATCTCTCAACCTCTGTAACAGCTCTTTCTATGCTGAGATGACTTGGAATGAGGTGTCATTGGAAAAGGAAAAAGCCACTAGGAAGTATTCAAAATTAATGGACTGAGACAGTTCAAGGCAGCATTAAAGTCAGGCGATGGGAGACATGGGTTTTTATCAACAAGTTATTGGTATTTATAGTTTTCAGTTACCTTACACATAAAAAGCAAAAAATGGTCTATTTTGTTTTCTGGTATGGGATCAACAGGTCATTGAACTCTATCTCCACACATTATAAAATTTTCTTCTATTTTTCCACATAGTCCTTGCTCCTATCCAGCACATTTCCCGTTTGTTGAACCCGTCAGAGTATAGAGTCTTACAATTCTTAGGACTCTAAATAAATTCCAGTTATGGATTGTGAATTTGAATTTATGATTGACACATGGTAGTGCTGTATGTGCGTGTATGTCTTGTATGCGTGTATAACCGTTGTACTGTTTTCCGTGATGGCTCTACTAATTTGCATTCTCATTTATCATTATATATATATAATCATATATCACTTATCATTTACTTTACTGAAAACTGCCACTCTAACAGATGTGAAGCTGCATCACCTGATGGCTTTAATTTGCCTGTGATATATTTGTAGCATATGACCATTGGCTCTCTGTGTGTCTTCTTTGAAAATTGTCTATTAGGTCGTATGTTCATTTCCTCTCGCTATTGAGTTGTTTCTCATACATTTTGAATGCCAGCCTTTCCCACACTTAGCATCTGCAGATGTTTCCCTCCTTTAAGTAGGTTGCTCCATCACTCTGAGGTTTCTTTTGCTCTACAGAAGCTTTTAGAATTTGTTGTAATCTATTACGTTTGTCTTTTTGCTTTTTATTTTAGTGGGTGCTTTTGGGATCCATTATAATTTCTATTCTCCAGATTTATAAACTGAAGTCTGGAGGGGTTGGGTGATTTGACAATCTAGGGGAATCCTGTAATGGTCAAATGCATTATGCCGTAGAGCCATCGGTACAGTGCATAGGACCACAGCACACAGCAATCGACAAATGAGGGCTACTATCAATAATGGGATTACTATTTTTATTCCTATTTTAAACATGGTCTCAACTGATGCTGTAATCCACTCTATATCCACCCATAACCTGCTTTTAAGGTTCCTCTCTTGTGTTTTCTTCTCGAGTGTACTCTGGAGCTTCAGTTCGATTTCCACCTACAAGCAGCAATCTCCCCTCTTTAAAGTCTCTCCCACGTGCCCCCTCCCCAGCTTTGTCTTCTGAACTTTTATATTTCCTGAGAGGCCTGTGAACTTTTCTTATTAGATGTTAAATTACTGCCACTCCAAAGTGACAAATGACAGCTTGTGATCTCTTACCACCATAAAGCTCATGCAATAAAACACAAAGGAGCTGTAGAGAAGCGAAGTTTGAAGGATCATAAGGGGATGTATGTCTGCTCCAGGCAGTTTAATCTAAGTGGCGGGAAGCAGTGAGCTAACCGTTAAGGAAGCAGACAGCTTGGGTTACTGAAATGACGTAGTTGGGAGCACGGGTCTGTCACTGTCGCTTGTGTGAAGCTGAGGGTTTGTTTCTTGTGGCTGCAGGTACATTACTAGTAACACCTGTGCATAATGAAACGCTACCCAGAGCAGCGATTTTGTTAATGGAGGCCTCATGTCAGCTGTCAAGTGTTTCTTTGTCACCCTTGGAACTTTCCAAACAGCTTTCTGATTGTGGGTCATTGCCTTCCTGGAGACATGTTTTCTGAGAGGATTTGACAAGGACAGTATATTCAGCTGCATTTCTCAGGCACAGTGGCTGCAGCTAGAGCAGCCCAGGGATTTCAGTGACAGCCCAGTGTGCATTTCTCAGGCATAGTGACTACACCGAGCTGAGGCCAGGGGTTCCCTCATGACAGTCCAGTGCTTTCTGTGAAACTGAGGCTGAAGAAGAGCCACCCTTGTTTTCTCTTCAGCATTTTCTCCCTCTCCACAGTAAGTATCTCTGGAGAGTCCCCTAAGACTGTCCTGTCAAATCATTGTAGTTAGTGGAATTGAATATAAGTAAGCCCTTGGACAAACGAAGGGCTAGTCTCGAATCTAGCCCTTGTTTCTAGTCTTGAATCACCAGCAGAATTTTCCACTGTTGACTGAGTACTGCTGGTTTTGGCCTTCATGGCATCACACACACAGTCATAGTTTTCCATTTATTGCCCCTGTTATAATCTTTTTAATTTTTGAGGGATGAGGAGGTTCTGTTTTCAGGTTTATTTTCCTATAACATCAGTCACTGTCCTTTAGGGTCATACTAAGCCTCAGGCTTTGTTTCCCACTTTGTACTTGCTCCAAGGAGTCTCATCGAGGATTTCACCAGGCTCCTGTGTAGAAATCACCCACGCTCTTCCCCCATCAGCTGTGGACTTCCTTGCCTTTGATGCCTCCTCAGAATGTCTCCAAGTATTTGAAGACTGAGCATTCAGGTCCACACTGTCAATCTTTCCCTCAAAACTCCCCTCTTATTTCTATGTTCACACATAATTGATGAACTCGACACTTGAAATTATTCTCAATAATTTCCTCTTCTTCCAGCCCGTTGGAAGTTACCCATGCTTGTTTTATGTTTTGCTGTTGCTTAAACCTCTGCCGCCACAAGTCAGAACCTGGCATACAAAGGAACTCAATACACATCTAGTGACTGAATGAGTCTCCAGTGACACTCTACCCACCACTACTATAGGTTCTAGCCACAGTCTTGCATGTATATCTTTCTAATCTTGAGTCCCTTTAATAAAAACAGTTCTTCATATTATAACAAATGGGATCTATTTAAAATAGCAAATTTGACCATGCTATCCTTCTTTCTCCAGTTCAAAGCACTTCAGTGGTTTCTCATTAGTCCTAAAAAATACAAAGTTAATAGACTTACCATCGTCTTCGAAGTTTTTCCTCAGCCATCTCTGCAGTTTCCTCTCATTGGAGGATCTGCCTTCTCTTCTGTCAGGCATACCCTCAGTGACACTCTGCTCCGGACACCTCCCACTTGCTGTCCACCCTCCTGCTATGGTACCTTCATCGGGTCTACTTTCCTTTCCTTTTTGCAATCACCCCTAGTTTAAGAGTGTTCATCCTCAAGACTGGCTCCTGTGTCTCGTATGTCTTCAGAGTCTCTCACCTTAACTTCCCATGGCCCCATAAGAGTAATAACTCTGTTTTTCTAAATGTGTATAATTGATTAATGCTTATTTTTTCCAGGATATATGCTCCCTGATGGCAGGAGAAATACTGTTGTCTTCTCTGCTGCTTTGGAGATCAGCATCGTTGGTGCCCAACACTATCTGTTACACACATTGAATAACTGTAAAGTAGGAGGCCTAGGGCCACGTCTTAGCTTTTCTGTGGGGATCAAATGACTTCAGGGACAGGAATTGTTTCTTGGATCAGATAAATTGTCTTTCATTTTTGAAATTTATGTGTGCAATGTAAAATTTTCGCCCACTGGGGTATTCAATTCATTTGCTGATAAATTTGTTAAGTGAAAGTCTCAATTTTTAGAAGCATAGATCCTGGCAATTAAAGCACTCTACTGTACTGCCTCAATTTAATTTCCTAAATTCTTTCCATTAGCTGTGGTAAGTGTCCCAGGGTGCAAATTATCTCCAACTGAGCTTTTTGTGATGAACTGCTTCGACCAGTGGTTCCCAACCTGTGGGGCGTGACCCCTTTGGAGTTGAAAGACCCTTTCAGGGGCCATCCAAGACCACAGGCAAACAGGTATTTGCATTTCAATTCATAACAGTAGCAAATTGCAGCTATGAAGTATAATGAAAATAATTTTGTGGTTGTGGGTGATCACTGTGACCTGAGAAACTGTATTAAAGGTTACAGCATTGGTAAGGTTCAGAAGCACGGGCTTAGATGCGGAGATGCAGAAAGTGCCAAGCTGACCACAGTCTGCATGTTCAGAGTTCACACTGTTGTTTTTGTGGATTGAAACATCACCACAGCCTGGTGGTGATGTTTCTCATTGGTGTCTCATTTCAATCCTTTCCTTGTACAACACTTGCTTTTAGAGTCATGGGCACATAATCATAACTGACAGACTCCACATGAATCTTAAGAATCAGAATGCCAACATCTAATTAAATGGAGAGAAACTCAAAGAAGTTCCACTAGAAATAGGAAAAAGACAAGGCTGTCCACTCTTTCCTTATCTGGTCAATATAGCAATGAGAAGTTTTAGCTGAAACAATAAGACAGCTTAAGGAGATCAAGAGGATATGGAATGGAAAGGAAGAAGTCAAAGTGTCATTCTTTGCAAATGATATGAAAGTATAGATAAGTGACCCTAAAAATTTCACCAGGAAATCCTACAGCTATGAACAGTACAGCAAAGTGGTTGGATACAAGATTAACTTAAAAAAAAAACAATAGTTCTCTCTATATAAATGACAAATGAACTGAGAAGGAATCAGAGAAATAACATCCTCATAATAGTCTCAAATAACATAAAATATCTTGTGGTAACTCTTACCAAGTAAGTAAAAGACTTGTATAATAAAAACTTTAAGTTTTTGAAGAAATAATTTGAAGAATGCCAGGCGTTGGTGGCACACGCCTTTAATCCCAGCACTCGGGAGGCAGAGGCAGGCGGATCTCTGTGAGTTCAAGACCAGCCTGGTCTACAAGAGCTAGTTCCAGGACAGCCTCCAAAGCCACAGAGAAACCCTGTCTTGAAAAACCAAAAGAATTGAAGGAGATATCAGAAGATGGAAAGATCTCCCTTGCTCATGGATTAACATAGTAAAAATGGCCATCCTACCAAAAGCTATCTACAAATTGAATGCAATCACCATCAAAATTCCAACAAAAATCTTCATAGAGTTTTAAAGGCCAATTCTCAACTTCATACACAAAAACAACAACAACAAAACCCTCCAGGATAGCTAAAACAATTCTGAACAGCAAAAGACCATCTGGAGCTATCATCATTCCTGATTTCCAGCTATAGTATTAAAACCACATGGTATTGGCATACAAACAGACATGGTGACAATGGAATGGAACTGAAACCTGAGACATAAAACTGCGAACCTATGGACACCTGAGTTTTGATAAAGAAGCCAGAAATAGACATTAGAAAAAAGAAAGCATCTTTAACAAATGGTGCTTATCAATCTTGATTCCTGCACGTCAAAACATGCAAATAGACTTGTAGGGTGAAATCCTGTTTAGAGGTACTGCTGACAACCCCCACTTGGGGCTAGCCACAAGTGCCACTGACCATGCCCACTTGGGTGTGGTCAGAGTGACAGATCAAGGGTTTAAGCATCAGGGAGGCATGCACGCAGCTCTCTTTTCTCTCCTCCACCTGGCTGAGTGGACTAGGAGGCATCTTGTGCAAACCTGGTCACTGGCTACCTTGTGTGGGTACTATTACTTAACAAACTACCTGCTATCAATCTAGTTCTGACTCCACATTGTGTTTGGCATTTTAGTTCAATATCTATCACCCTGTACAAGACTCAAGTCTACGTGGATCCAAGACATCAAGATAAACCCAGATACACTGAACCTGATAGATTAGAAAGTAGGAAATGGCCTTGAACTCATGATGCAGGAGAAGACTTTCTGGACAGAATACTGATAGCTCAGTCACTAAGATCAACAATTAATAAATGGAACCTCATGAAGCCGAAAAGCTTCCATAAGGCAAAGGACACTGTCATCAGATAAAATGGCATCCTACACAATGGAAAAAAAAGATTCTTAACAACTTCACATCCAACAGAGGACTGATATCCAAATTACATAAAGACCTCAAGAAACTAGATAACAAAAATAACCCAATGAAAAATGGGGTACAGATCTAAGCAGAATTCTCAATAGAAGAATCTGAAACATTTAAATAAATGTTCAACATCCTTGGCATCAAGGAGATGCAAATCAGAAGTCCTGTGAGAGCTCATTTCACACCTGTCAGAAGGGCTAAAATCAATAACACAGATCATGCTGGGAAAGGTATGGATCAAGGGGAATACTCACCCGTTTCTGGTGGAAGTGCAAACTTGGAAATCAACATGGCAGTCCCTCAGAAAACTAGGAATCTATCTACCTCAAGATCCAGCTACACCACTCTTGAGCACATACCCAAAGGATGCTCCATCCCACCACTATGTTCATGGTGGCTTTATTCATAATAGCCAGGAACTGGAAACAACCTAGATGTTCCTCAACTGAAGAATGGATAAAGAAAATGTATTACATTTGCATAGTGGAATATTACTCAACTGTTTAAAAATGGCATCATGAATTTGTAGGCAAATTTATGCAACTAGAAAACATCATCCTGAATGACCTAATCCAGATGCAGAAAGACAAATACTTAATGTATTCACTATAAGTGTATATTAGCTGTTAATTAAATTATAGTCAAGCTACAACCCACAAACCTAGAGAGTTTGGGAAAAGAGAAAGACTCTGGGGTGGGGTGGAGGAATGCACGGATCTCCCTGGGAAGGGGAAATAGAATAATTTTTTTGGGTGGACTGGGGGTGGGTGGGGGTGGGAATGAGAATATCAGATGGTGGTGTGAGAGAGAGAGAAGAGAGAGAGAGAGAGAGAGAGAGAGAGAGAGAGAGAGAGAGGGAGAGAGGGAGAGAGAGGGAGAGAGAGAGACAGTTGAAAATGGAGAACATTGCAGTGATGGTGCTGAAACCTAGTGCAGTGGAAACTTCCTGAATCTATGAATGTGATCTTCGGCAAGACTCCTAGCAATGGAGTTTGAACTGGCCATTTTTTTTTTTTTTTGGTTGCCAAGTAAGGCTTCCAGTGGTAGGAATAGGTTGCATTCTGTTGAGTTGTTGTTTGGGGCAGGGGGTTGGGGAAGTACTGTGGAGATCCTTAAACAACCCAGGCTAATGCTAGGTTAGAAAGCCATAATCTGCAAATTGATAGTGGGGCTCCATTGCTGAGGACGGACAACATCCACACAGCTCACTGAACCTAGAGAGGTCAAGCTGGTGATGCATGGAGCTTCACCCCTACATTCTAGTCTCTTTGGTGCAAGGTGTTTGCTTTAGTCATCATCAGAGAGGCTTCCTTTGGCAGCAGATGGGAACAGGTGTAGAGACCCACGGCCACACATTATCCAGAAAGAGAGTTTAAATGGGAGGTTTCCATTGGGTTTCTGCCCTGGGAGAAGGGGGAATGATTTGGAAGAGAGGAAGGAAAGATTGTAGGAGTCAGAGGAGATGGAGAGAACACTGAGGAGAACACAGCCCATCGAATCAGCTAAGCAGGGCTCACATGGGCTCACAGAGACTGAAGCAGCAAGCATAGGGCCTGCAAGGGTCTACACCAGGTCCTCTGCCTATATGTTATGGCTGTTTAGCTTGGTGTTTTTATGGGGCTCCTGGGGACAGGTGTGTGTTAGTTAGGGTTACTATTTCTGTGAAGAGAAACCATGACCACGGCATCTCTTAGAAAGGAAACATTTAATTGTGGTGGTGCGTTTACAGTTCAGAGGCTCAGTCCATCATGGTGGGGAGCGTGTTCACACGCAGGCAGACATAATGCTGGAGAAATAGCTGAGTGTCCTACATCTTGCAGGCAACAGGAAATTCACTGACACACTGGGCGGCATCCTGAGTATATGAAATCTCAAAGCCCACCCTCACAGTGATTCACTTCCTCCAAGAAGACCAAACTCACTCCAACAAAGCCACCCCTCCTAATAGTGCCACTCCCTATGAGATTATGGGAGTATGGAGGCCAATTCCATTCAAGCTACCACTGGATATTTCTCTTTCACCTTCTTGTCAGACTCTTTCCTTCATATTGGGTTACCTTGTCCAGCCTTAGCATGAGGGCTTTTGCCTTGCCTTAGTGTGTCTTCTTTCGTTGTTTTTGATTGTTGGAGCCCTGCTCTTTTCTGAAGAGGCCAGGGAGAGCAGAGAGGAGGTGTTGGGGAGATGGGATCCTGGAGGAGTGGAGGGAGGGGAAACTGTAGTTGCGATGATTGGATGAGAAGAATCTATCTATAGTAATAAAAAAAGAATCAGCGTGCATTTTCAGAGCCTTTGCCACATCTTTTTTCTTTTTATTACTTATTTAATTTGAAAGCAATCATATTTTACATATCAATCACAGTTCTCTTTCCCTCCCATCCTCCCCTGGCCCCTACTGATCTCCCTATCTCACCATCCACTCCCCAGGGAGGCTGAGGCTTTCCATGTGGATGATCAAAGTTTGTTACATCATTTGGGGGAGGTCCTAGGCCCTCCTCCCTGATTCTGGGCTGACAGAGTATCCCTCCATGGGGAATGGGCTATCATACATTTCTTGATATACTCCATTTTATACACATGCTTTATTATCAGTGTGCAATGATTATATTTTATGCTTTAATATTGCCAAATAGCATTTTGGTTTGCCATTGTCTCTTTCCTGATGAATATAGATTAATTAGTGCTTGGTACCATTTAGAAAGCCAAACTCATTTAAACCAGAAAAAAATATTGGTTGAGTTTATCTCTAGGAATATGCTCCTCAAATCCCAATCTCATAGTCAAACTCTGCTTACAAAGGGATATGAACACAATCAGAACTAATAGAATATTTATTTGCTATGAAAAATTTGCTTTTTTGGCTATCAAATATGAAAATTCTATAATGCAACTGAGCCAGAATGTGCCAGATTAAGGGAAGTCAACGAATGCTATTGAAATTTGTAGAACAACAAGGAAATTGAAGTAGTAATCAGCACAACACCTCTTACAATTGTGCATCTTCCAACTTTATGCTCTTTGATAATAAATGATATCTTGATATATTTTATTGCCACTATCAGGATAATAATTATGGCTTATGTATTGTTTGAACTCCATAGGAAAAACCTTAATCTAAAAATACTATGACCATACTTAGTTTTAAATTGATCTTCATAGTTACTTCCACCAGAATTTTTAGATCATATTGTAATTTATATTTCAAACCCATTTTATTTCTCAAGGACTATTTAATATTTTTAAGAGTTTATGTATCTCTCTCTCTCTCTGTGTGGTCATATATGAGTGCAGGTGCCTGTAGAGGCCAATAGCATCAGATCCCCTTGAGCTGGAGTGACAGGTCTGCTGTCTGCCCCCTGACATGTGTGCTGGGAAACAAAGTTTGATTCTTTGCCTTTGCCACATCTTACCTTTGTGATGATTCTCATTTATAAGTCTTATTATTTTATCATATTTTAGTTAAATAACACTTTATAATACAATGCACACATGCCATGGCATTCATGTGGAGGTTAAAGGATGGCTTGTGGGAGTCTGTTCTTGCCTTCCACCATGTGGATTCTAGTGATCATAAGTCATATGGCTTGGTGGAGAGCATCTTTACCTGTTGAGCCAACTTTCTGGTTCTGTAGGAAAAGATAGGTGGTTAAAATTCTGTGAACCTTTCTGTTAAGCTGAACTTTTCTGATTCTACCCTATATATTTAAAACAGTACAATTTGAACTTCTTGTCTGTGTTTCCATATTGTTTTAGACTGACAGGTGTTTTCTCAAAGTTAATATGTGGAAGCCTTAACCCACATGTGACTGGATTTGGTTAAGTGTTCCTCAAAGGCCAACATATTTCAAGTTTGGTCCTGGATGGCCTCATGGAAAGATGGTTGAACCTGTAAGAGTCTGTAGGGCTTGTGGTAGTCTTTGGGTCTCTGAGGCCTTGAAGGGGATCGTGGGACACTGATCTCTTCTTCTGTTCCCTGGCTGAGGACATGGATGGTTCTGCTACATTCTGTGCTTCAGCCTTCAGAAGCCCAAAGCCACAAAGTTAATTATGGACTGTGGCCTCTAAAACTGTGAGTGAAAGACCTTTTTTAATTTTTATCAGTTAATTACCCAGACTACTTTGACATAGTAATAGAAAGATGACTAACTTAGGGTCTTTAAGGAGATAATTAAGGTTAAATGAGGTAATCAATTCAGTAAAACTGGTGTCTTTGTAAGAGGCAAAAATTGCAAAACTTTTTCTTATCTCCCTTCTCTGTTTCTTCTTCCTTTGCATAACTTTTTTATCTCCCTTCTCTTTTTCTTCTTCCTTCTTATATTTTTCCCTAGCATTCTCAGAAGGAACAACATCAGAAGGCACAGTAAGAAAACAGCTATTCACAAGCCAGGAGAATCCCCACCAGGTATTTGTTACATAGAGTCTCTCCTATGTGTATCTGTGTACCATGTAAGTGTGATACCCAAAGAGGTCAGCAGAGAGTGTCAGATCTCCTTCAACTTGAGGTACACATTGTTTTGATATGCTGGTCTGGGGATTGAACACTGGTGCTTTGGAAGAGCAGCAAGTGCTCTAAACCAGTGAATCATCTCACCAGCCACACAACAGCGTCTTGATGTTGGACTTGCAGTCTTTAGACCTACAAGAAAATAAAGGGCTATTATTGAAGCCACATGATCTGTGGTACTTATTATGATTTCTCAAGAAGCACGAACCATGTATCATGTCAGACATATGTACAAGAGGATAGGAAGGGCATGGAGTTGGTGACATGGCAAGGGACACAAAAATCTATGTCAAAGGATATGCAGCAGACAGAATTCCTTTGCAGTTGTAGAACACTGAGTTGCTTTGCCATTTATGGTGGAGATGGTTTAGTCACTGCAGATGTGGTGACTGTGGGGTTGGTAGTTAATTTTCCAGCACTAAGTAAAATTTATGAGATCATCAGCTTGTGAAGAAAAAGTTGTATTTTGGCTCAATATTTTGAAGGGTCCAGTTTATGACTGGTTTCATTACATTTGTGCTTATGGCAAGGCTGCCCATGATGGTGGGAACATGTAGCAAAGCAAACCCTCATCACAGCCAAGAATCAGAAGAGAGAATGAGGTAGGAGCTAGGGTCCCACAGTCTCCTTCAATGACCTCACAGCTTATTCCTAGACTCCACTCCCAACACTACATCTTTAGCCATTTCCTTTAGTTTTTACCAAATGTCTCTTTTCTGTCCATTATGAACACTGGATTATATTTGATCATTATGTCTCTGTGGGTGCTTCTCTTGGCTAGTCAGTTTTATAGACTCCATAATTTGATGACTTGAAATAGTCTTGACTACTGGGGCACCAACAACCAAATTGTTGGCTTCTCTAGTGAGACAGGACCAAGTAGCTGTTGGGCCCTCAGCATCTGAAGTGCAAGATAGCCACTGTTTCTATTTTAGCATAAGCTGATTCAATAAATTCTTTTATTCTAGCTGTCTGTCTTTCTGTCTATTCATCTTACCGGTTCTGTTCATGTAGGGACTAATAGAGGGAGTAAGAAGACAACCTCAAATTCACTAGGTGGAACTTTGGTTGTCATTGCTGAATTCCTTAAAAATACAGGCCATCTGGACACTTGAGGGAAGCCAAGTGAGCTCTTGGGGTACTCAAGGACTCCTCTTGTTCTGTAAGTAGTCACAGGGCTCAAAAAGTCTTCAATTAATAGATAATCCTGAGCCTTCTTTCCTGATCAGTTCCCCTCAGGCAATTCTGCTTATTTTCACTCATGGAGCTCTTTATTTTAAATGGCAAGCTTTGCATTTTGGGGTCAGCATATTTTTTCCTATATCTTGGCCCCTTTATGAATATGCTAAACATTGGATGTGGAAAATATATTCTGTATGCATCCAGGGGAAATCGCTCCTCACCTAGGGTGTCACTGCTGAGCAGATGAACAAAAGCAGTACCTTAATGTCACTGGGAATACAGCACTTGCTGGGACACATGCCAGAGATGATGTGCAGAGTAGCAAACAATCCACTCACAATGGGGACGTTTGTGCCAGCCAGGTGGGTGTGTCCTTGACAATTCTTGTTTGTTTTGGAAGAAGAATAAACTTAAGACAAGAAAATTAGACTTGCACTATAATGACTCTTTTGGTGTCTTTTGTGCTTATGCCTAAAATATGTTTACTTGTAAGTCACACTTTGAAGTAGAAAATTGACTTAGATTCTTTTTTTTTTCTCTTTTTAAACAAATTTGAAATGTCACTGCTATGCAAACAGGATTTGTCCTGAAATGTGACTACATTTGTCTGCATCTCACTGTGAAGGAAATGAAGGCTCCATTAGAGACATATTTCAAGTAGTTTTCATAATTGAGCAAATCCCATAATCTTACATCCCTCTATCCAACTTACCCAGCAGTCAAGTCTTCCATTGCCATTGTTTTGAACAATGTATCAAGATGTTAAGTCCTTCATTTCTTGGTGCAGGCTGAGAGGCGCAGAAAATACTGTCTATTGTGTCAAAAGTCATATATAGGTCAGTAAGTTATTTGCTACAAAGACACAGTGAATTTCTCACCCTGCACACCAGAAAAAGTGAGCTGCCAGTTGGGAGTTGGTAGAAGCAGCCCTGGTGACCTGTGCTCTTCCTTGGCGGGTGTGTTATTCACACCATCTGTGGCTTCATGTCAGGAGCCTTCGCTCTGTTCACTGGGGCAGTGGGTGGTCACTGAACTCATTCATTTGAAGGGCTCCTGCCTTCAGACTGATGGTGCGGCTACCTGGCTTCCTAGCCTAGGAAATCCCCGCTCATATACTTCAATTTCTTCATTATATCACATAAAACAGTGTGAATACACATTTAATACTGGGAGCATTTGGTCACTTCCATGTCTTTTACTAGACTATAAACTTGTAAGGACAGGGACTATGTATTCATATTTGTGAGTCATTTCAGGAATTTGTGGGGCTTCAAAAGTGGGTGCTGAGGAGAGTGAACAGAAGGACTCTGTTTGGGACGCCCCCTCCTGTTTGTTCAGGGCGATTCCCAGTGCACGCATTTGTCAACCCAGCCTGTGTACAATCAGTTTGCAGTTGAGCTCTCAAAATTTAGCTTTTCCTCATATGCTTATTTTGCCCCTTTTCTATTATTTTGACTTAAATCCTTTCAAAGCAATCCCTTTTGCTTACTTCAGAGAACACATTTTATACATAGTAACTAACTCATGCAGTAACATACCTGATTATTTTTCACTTCCTGATTTCATTAACTTGCTGCATAAGGAGAACTGAACTACTATTTACATAAAAGTTATTTACCACCCACCAGGAGAAGTTTGATGATCAAATAGTAAGACATCCAAGTGAAAAATTCTGAAAGACATTGCTCTTATTTATAAACAAATTGGATGATGTGGTGTATTTGGGCTCCAATTACACTATTTCCTTATAGATGATGAATATTTTCAGAAAAGGCCAGCTATTCTAATTTTAACAAATGCTTACTATCTCACAGTTTGAAAAAAATAGCTGATGTCTTTTATATACATATCCCATTATATTAAATGAAAGCAAATTTCTAAGAACCAGAGAGAGAAATTATCCAAGGTAAACATGTGTGCTTAATTTTAAAATTAGTAACTTCCATAGCAATCTAGGAGTGTGTGTGTGTGTGTGTGTGTGTGTGTGTGTGTGTGTGTGTGTGTGTGTGTGTGTGTGTGTAATCCTAATACAGCCTTTATTTCTTAGAGTTGAAGGTGTCACCTCAATGAAAATCATTGAAACCCTAAATTTAATTGTGAGACATGTTATAGAATCACACGCTAAGCTGAGCTTGTTTTCTCCTTTTAAGTTCTGTTGCCATTAATTGACAAAGTGAGCCTGAAGATTACGATGGACACATTTGGGTGGACAGAGTTTCAGTGGAGGATTTCTCTCTCTGGAGTCTCACCTGTAGCCCTTCATGTCTGAGCAGTTTGACTTTCTCTGGCTTGAAGACTTTCTAACAACTTCCTCCTTCGTTCTGTTAAGTTATTTCTGTTAAAACAGAATGATGTTACAATGTTTCCAACTTGATGCCCAATGATACATTATCCAGAGCAATTGGTCTTATTTTCTTGTTTGGAAAAGTTAATCATGATGATTAGTCTGTGTAAGCTTTGGTTTTTTTCTACCTTATTTACCACTACATTTTGCTTTTGAATTTTCAGTTCAAAAATTTAAAAGGAATTTCTGTCCAAAGTCCTTAAATATTACAGTTATACAGTTATCTTTTCAAGGGTAGTTGGTTGATGGCAGTTTAGAGTTTCCTGAAATCACATTTCCACCCTCCTTTGATTTACAGCAATAAGGGCAACAATTGGCAAAGTCAAGTATTTAACAACAAAGTTTGCCTTCACTACCTCTAAATGCAAACATTTTCTTGTGTTTTGTACTGGTATTATTACAGCCATAAAAACCCCAAACACAAATAGCTCTAGCCTAGCAAGTGTTGTTATGCGATGACAACAGAGATTCAGCCAACATGATGCTGGGGAAGATATTCCACAGGACATCTAACTTCCTTTATGAACATGATGCTATGGAGAACTTCCCGCAGGGCTTCTGACTTCCTTTATTAAAGCTGTATATCCCATGGATAAAAAAATGCTGCATAAGCAGAATGGACAAACAGAATTGGTCCCATCATATTTACAGGAAGTCTTTTTTCTCTAGTCTTCCTTCTATTATATTTAATGAGGTGGAATCTATTTACCATGCTTTATACAAAAAGTACAAATACATTGATATAAACAGTAATTGGTTCTTGTCCTGGTCACTTATGAACTTGGTGAAGATATGTATGCCTCACTGGGCTCTGCTGATGGCATCTTAAGTACTTTTATCTGGTAAAAGACCTGGAAACAACAATGGTGTGGTTTTTTTGTTAATGAAGAAAAAAGAACCAAGGCTAGACTGACCTTTGCTTAGCCAGAGCCCATTTTCGTTTAGCAAAATTCAATCTGCTTGAAATGAAAAGAAAATTGACTTTCTCATTTCTTTTGTCCTATCCTAGGGGGAAAATAAACTAAAGAGGTGAATAGAGCGGTCTGATCATCACAAAGGGCTGGCTCTGCCTTTTCTGCAACCAAGGAAGTAACGGAAATTGAAATTTACAGCACCACAGGCACTGTTCCCCCTCCGAAGCAGGTCACCCTGAGTGCATTTACGTTATTGGTTTGCTTTACATATTCATATTCCTACAGTCTGTTCCTTATAGAAGGCCGTGGGGCTCTGGGATCAGAGTCTCACCAAGCTTGGGTGAAGAGCCCAGGACATGGATCAGGCAAATACCATTCTACTTGAAAATGTGTTTTTAAGTTCGCTCTCACGTGCCCAGTTACCAGCCCTGCCCTTTGAATTAATCATTAATCATACTCATACCGTAGAAGGCATCCCAGAACCCACGAGTAAGGCAAGCGACTGTCAATCACAACGTCTCTGCTTAAGACTCTGCAGATCTCAAAGACATGGAACAGATAGTGTTGTCTTCCAGGGGCACCTCGTACCTGTCTCTTCAGAGCACTTTGTCTGAGGAGACACAAACTGTAAACACTTTGTGAATAGTGTGGTTAATGAGGTCCATGCTCTGCTGCCTCTCGCGGGTCAGAAGGCTTCTCAAACTCTCACTTTCCTTATGTATGACTTTCGATATGGCCCACAGGGATGGGTAAGTATAAAGTGACCAAAGTGAAAGGATACTGTAGAGTCTCTGTGCGCAGGCAATCCCCAAAATATCACTCGGGTTTCTTGCTAAAAATGCAGATCATTGTGTGGTTATTTGTTGACCTGATGAATCAGGGTTTCTCTGTGTAACTTGTGTGAAATAAACTTTCCATGTAGTTTTGACTGGCGCTTGGATTTGGAAGCTCGAGGGACTTAGAAGCAGGTGAGGGTTTTAATCCCTATTTTTGTCATCTTTTGTATGTATGTGTATGCGCTGTATGTATGGTACTTGTTACTGAGGGTGCTTGCACATGTGTGCTGATGCACATGCGGCTGTGATGCTGTGATGCGTGCTTCCGTGAAGGTCAGAGGTTGGTGTTGGGCGTCTTTCCGTTACTGCTTTTCACATGTAGGTTTTGAGATAGCGCCTCTCAGTGACTCTGAAGCGCATTGATTTGGCTAGACCAGCTTGGTCGATGAGCTTCCTGGGTTCCGCTGTCTCTGTGTCCACCCCCTCCAAATTTGGGTGGGGGGTTCATACATTATTGTGTCTTGATTTTTACTTGGGGTCTGGGGACCCAAACCTGGGTCTTCATGTTTGCTTGGCTGGCACTTTGCTGGCTGCGACATCTCTCCACTCTCAATGTCCAACTTCTGATACTCATGTCCTTTTTTTCTTTTTTATGTCTTCACTAAATGTAGTTTAGCATCTGCTCAAATCCACCAGAGACAGTCTGCTCACTGTCACCGGCAGCGGACCTGTCCACATTTTGCCGCTTTCACATCATTTCTAATAGTCAATAAAAATTATATGTAGTGTTTTTCTTCTCACCAATAATTTTATTCTAGGGACATTTAGAACAAATTTAATACCCTTTTCCATTTGAAAATACCCTACATTTCCCTATAGGCATTTGATAATACTTGTCCCAAGGAGTACTTTATCCACTAAATTTCAATAATTTGCATACTAGTGCTAGTTCCCAAATTCCAACCCATATAAGACTCTAGTCAAATGCATCCTCATGACTACAGACCCAGTGGCTGTTTTTATCCCATTCTTGAAGAGCTGAGTAACCTGTATAGCCTCCTTTTATTGTCACTCTTTCACTCTGGTAAGTGTGGACAAAAGACACACTTTCCATAAGATGCTTCAAAGGAAGCGTCACATATTTTCATCTATGCATTTCCATGTCTTCAATTAGAACGCCGGTGACATAAAACCAAGACCGTAACTTTTAATATTAGAGTAGACGATAGTAAATCATAGGACAGAGATGTAGATGAGGGAATTGGCTCACATCTTTCTTTTATCAGATCCATTTTACAGAAGAGAAATGGAAGCACTGGGGGGTGGGTTGTAACTGAATTTCTGACATATGTTTAAGTAATATCTACCTAATATTCAACTGTGAGTAATTTTGACAGCAAACTATATAGGTATATGTCTTCATCCCTGATCTTTCAGACCTGCATGATTGACTAACGTAGACTTTTATTAAGAAAGTATGGGGCTAGAGATAGGGCAGCAATTAAGAGTGCTTACTCCTCTTGCGGTACCTGGCTTGGTTGCTAGCAACCATATCAGCTGGCTCACAGCTACCTCTTACTCCAGTTCCAGGGGATCTGATGCCATGTGGCTTCCACAGACACCTGCATAGATATGGTGTATACATTCTCACACAGACACATATGCACACATAAATAAAAATAAGTGAATATTAAAAAGAGAAATGAGGTGTAACATGAATAATAATTGGGGTTTAAGCTAAAGATCAGAGAAGGAAAGCAGCCAGCCAGTAGCTATTACCTCTATCTTGGACCACAATGGGTGATCCCGTCTCCGTGAATCCTCAGACTGCAATCCCTCCAGTTCCTATCTCCTCCTACCTTATATTCCTCTCTGTGCTCAGCCATATCACTCCTGCCTCCACCTCCCTACTGCTGGAATTAAAGGCTTGTGATCCCAAGTGCTGAGAGCACCTTTGTGTGAGCTGTTTCTCTTTCAGATTGGATCAATTTCGTGTAGCTCAGTATGGCCTTGAACTAACAGAGATCGGCCTGCCCATGTCTCCAAAGTCCTGGGGTTAAAGGTGTGTGCCACCACTGCTTGGCTCTATGGCTGTGGCTACTTTTGCATTTTGATCTCCAGTGGTTTTATTAAATCATAAATAATATATCACCACAGTGAGGGGCCTAGGCGATGGCTGCTGCTCTACCAGCACCGGGGGATTTGAGGGTCTGAGTTTGAATCTTGGAACTTACAAAAGCATGGCCATGCTTGCCTGTAACCCTGACATGGCCATGCTTGTGTGTAAGCCTGGCATGGCTATGCTTATGTGCGTGTAACCTGGCATGATCATGCTTATCTATAACCCTGGCATGACCATGCTTGTCTGTACCCTGGCATTGCCATACTTGTCTGTACCCTGGTACTGGGGATTCGAGACAGGTGGATCTTGAAAGATTCCTGGCTTGCCAGCCTAACAGAAACAGCAAACTTCGACTTCAGTGAAAAAGTCTGTCATAAGGCAATAGGCAGCAAGTGCTAGAGGAAGATGCTTGATCCTGCTGTGGCCTGCACATGGCACACTCATGGTCATGTACCCAGACCCTGAACACATGAGCTAATATTAAAATAAAAAGTCAAAACTATTCAAACAAGCCCTGGATTTATGGTTTCTCTCAAAAGGTTACAAATCTTGTCATTCCATACACCGCATTAGTGCCTAGAACATTAGACTTGGTCTCTGTGGAGTTTGCCATATTCCAGTGGGCCTTAGACCCTGCAGATCAGCTGCCTCCTCACATAGGTGTGTGCATTTACTGTAGTTCCCTTAGCCCAGAACTGTGTGCTTTTAAAACAGTTGTTTATCTAGCATTTCACATGAACTTTAGGGCAAGTCAGTTCAATAGAGAGCGCTGGTATAATCATACTGTATATAAACAGTTCTGAGGCAATTTATTTATCTTTAGTATGAGAAAGATGGAGAAGGCATTGTCTATCCCATAGCATTGCTGAGGAAAGTTAGTGAAAAGATGTCAGAAGTAAGAAAAAAATCTGAATTCAGGTTTGGTAACTGTCAACTTTCTAACCCTGGGAAAAGAAGGACGGAGGCCACCTGACATTAAATGGAATGTTATTTCCACTCTCCTAATGTATCACACCAAGTCACCTCTTCAACTCTTGTGCCTTCCTAGACCCCAGTTTCTGGAGCATTGCAAAGAGAAGGTCTTATGGGGGTGATGGATGAAAACAGTTTATGGGCTGCTGGTGGGTGTTTGATGAGCCACTGAACTGTCTCAACCTCCAGCCCAATCAGATGAACAAAATCATGTTTCATGCTTTACTGGATAAATGGATGGCTTTGGGATTCCTACTGATGTCTTTTCTACATCATGCTGAGAGCCTTTCACAATTGATTGGCCATCCAAACCTGTGGCTTTACTTCTGTTGAGTCTTCAGATTGTGCCAATCAATCATCCCCAGATGCAGAAGCAGGAGAAAGTAGTAAATTTCATGTCCTTACAGGTATCCTTTTGTTTCCAGTTGTAGTTCTGTGATTGCTCTTATAGATGTTTGGGAGCTATGTGCGGCAGAGGAAAATTCACACTGCACACCAGAGATATTTCCACTGTTTGAGAGCTATCTGATGCCCAAGGAATCCAGAGGACACACCTGGAGAGCTTCTTTGCAAGCATGTCTCAGGGTTTTGTCCTTGACTTACCTGCCTCAGAGTTGCTTCAGAATTGTTTACAAAGGCAGATGCTAAATCTGCTAAAGGTCTACTGAAACAAAGGCCTTTTAGCAAGTGGGCTTGTTGAGTCTGCTGGAACATGCACATAACCCAGAACTGAGAAAGTGAAGGTGAGAGATGGGAGGGCTGGGTGAAGCCTGCCTCAGCTACAGCTTCAGTCACAGCCTCAGCTATATTGTGAGTTCAAGGTTACGCATGGTTACAGAATTTTTGCATATGAGATACTTCTCAAAAGACAAGAGGAAACAAAACCAGGGCCCCTCCTTACTGACAGAAGTACAGAGAATGGGAACTGCTGTAGAGTTATGATTCTCATAGGAACAGGCACTATTATTAACCAGGTACCAGGGACTGTCCAATATAGTGCCCAGACTTTTAGGAGTGTTATGTAGATCCCAAACAAGAAAATATGTAGGATAGACTCAACAAAACAAGGTATTAAGTATTACTATGTAAATCTGATGAAGTATTATTGTGGGTGGGCGATCCTGGTGATGAGTGTTACAGGGCTTTTGGGACTGGGGTTACCGATAGAGAAGAGCATGGCACGATAAGGAAATGGTATGCTTGAACAAGAAGTGATACAGATAGGAGTTAAAATATTAGATGGGGGAAATGAGATATTTCCAGATTGTGGACAATACCAGCAACTGTGAAGAAATGGTAACCCACATGGTATTTAGAGATGATGAAAAATGAGAGGAGTGCATCAGGATAAATAATCTAATCTGTTGCCTCTAAGAAGAGACGAGGAAAGATCTGAGATCCTCAGTCTCAAGGTTACAAAGCCTCAAGTCTTTCTTAGAAATGTATTTGATTTTGAATTATGTGTGTGTCTGTGTGTATCAGTCACTGTGTGGGCTCGTGCATATGACAGCAGATGCAACTGGAAGCCAGAAGGGGGAGATGAACACCCACAACTGAATTACAGCTCATTGGGAGCTGCCTCCTGTCAGTGCTGGGAACCGAACTTGGATCCTCTACATAACTGGCCAGCCTTCTCTCCAGCCCCGATTTGTGGAATCTTAGATCAATATTTATTTATTTGGAGGGCATCCCAGAGGATGGTGCATTTCCTGGGGGCGTTTGACACGCCCCTGTCAAGTCTTCTTCTCCCTGTCAAGTCTCTGCTGTAGAAGTGTGCAGACTCGCTTTACTTCAGGAAGAAGGGAATGGGGGAAGGCAAAGGTAGCACTTGTAAGCACAATCAAAGCTGTCTACAGAGGACATAAAAAGGAGGGAATGCAATGGGTAAATCAGGACAAGTCATCTGTTCTGTTGCCTCTAAGAAGGGTCAAGGCAAGATCTGAGAGCCCCCAGCCTCAAGGTTACAAAGTCTCAAGTCTTCTTTTAAAATTGTCTTATTTTTAATTACACGTATAGGTATGTCTCTGTGTGAGTATGTGCATATGACTGCAGGTATCAGTGGAGCCAGAGGCCTACTGCCTACACTGCCTTCCTAACCCGGCTTTGCCACTCTCCAGTTCTGGAAACCCAAATCCCACGTCTTCACTAATTCATGTATGCAACAAGGTTTGCCTGCAAAGATTAGCACTGTAAAATATTGTTTCCAAAATGGGAACTAAAGGCCTCAATGAGTTTAATAAGACCGAAAGGGAATTGTGAGAAATATTCCTTTACACTGTGTAAATATATGTCACTGTGATTGGTTTAATAAAGACACTGACTGGCCAATAGCTGGACAGGATAAGGTTAGGCGGAGAACCAGGCTAAGGTCACTGGGAAGAAGAAGGGAGGAGTCAGAGGAGTCACCAGTCAGACATGAAAGGAAACAAGAGGTGCAAGATGAAAAAGGGGTGATGCCAAGTGGCAGAATGGAGATTAATAGAAATGGGTTAATTTAAGTTGCAAGAGCTAGTTGACAGTAAGCCTGAGCATTTATAATTAATATTAAGTCTCTGTGTTGGTTATTCGGGAACTGGTGGGTAGGAAAGAAAAGTCAACCTACAGAATTATATTCATTTTCTGGATGCAAAGGACTTTTAAAATTGTTTATCATCATCATCATCATTACCATCCTCAGTGTGTGTGTGAGAGAGAAAGGGAGAGAGAGAGGGAGAGAGAGAGAGAGAGAGAGAGAGAGAGAGAGAGAGAGAGAGAGAGAGAGAAAGAGAGAGAGCTTTCTGAAGTGGATTCTCTTTTATTGAGGGTTCTAAAGGTCAAACTCAGGTTGTCAGATGTGTGTGCCAAGCACCTGCTCCCCATGAGCCATCTCACCAGCCCCTGATTAGACTGAAACCATTTTATTAATTCTTTGAGATTTTCATACACGTATTTTGATCATATTCACCATCTCCCACTACCAGTTCCGTCAAGCTCCACCCCCACATCTGTATCCACCCACATTTGTATAAATATATTAAACCCATTTGTGCTGCCCACATGCTACCCCATGTGGGGCCTTCCCTGGAGGAGAGTTGAGCTACCAGGGGTCACAACCTTAAAGAAAATTGACTCTCCCTCTTCCAGAAGCTATCAATTGCCCAAATGTTTTCTGACTGGCTTTAACGCTCTGCCCCACCACATGGAATGCATATCCGTCCATGTTATTAGGGCCAAGAAACTGGCTGTATAGGGTCATAGGCCCGAGGGGAGATAGATGGTCAGTGGACACACTATTAAAATGACTCCCACTGACTTACTGTTATATCTACAGTCTGCTGCTCGACCTCATGAGAGAAGCTTCTTGAGATAGATGGTAATTAACACAGAGACCCACAATGTACCACATCTGTCACCTCAAGGTGCAGAGATCACCAGTGAAGAGGAGGTAGAAAGATTGTAAGAACCAGAAGGAGAGGGTGAATGCAAGGAAACAACGGGAGAGCTGTGCTTATGAAATCACCAGAGGTTGTGACAGCTCAAGCCAGACAAGACCTAGCACAGAAGAGGGGAGGTGGTCATGAAGTTTCACCGCTGTACTGGATTTTTTAAATGACATTTTATCTATTTATTTTGTGTGCCTATGTGTATGGATGAGTGGGCGTGTGCCATAGCATGGGTGTGGCAGCCAGGGAACAACTTGTAGCACTTGGTTCTCTCCTTCTACCATGTGGGTTCCAGGCATCAAACTCAGGTCATTAGGCTCGGCAGCAGGTGTCCTCACCATCTTGCTGGCCCCAAATTGAATTTGTTTTTTACCTAAAATATTCTTATGCTAAATCTTAGAGCAAAAACCTATCCAAGAACAATTTTGTTTTCTTGGAGTTAAAAAAAAAAAAACTCCTCATTTCCATGTTGTAACCAGATTGCCAGATCCAGACTTCGTGCAGCTTGAGGATAAAGGCGAGACAGAACATGTTGGCAGGTTTATATGACTGGATGTGCTGAGATGGCCTCTTGGGTTGGTAGTTGCATGAAGACTGATTTATTTTAGCCTGTAGAGAATTTGCTTGTGATTATCAGTGGAAGGTGAGTATAGCCGCTGGAAGCATTGGCCTCTGAAGACTGTTGTAGGGAGGCCAAGCATTGCAGAGCTACCCTACAGCATGGAAGCATGCTTTCCATGTGTTGACGTGAGAACCCTTATTGGGACTAACTTCCCACCAAGCCTGCTCATGTACATACGGTGAAGAGTAAGTAAATGGTTTTTTAAAGTTTCCCAAAGCTAAGTTTCATTCCTTCATAATCCCTTCTGCCTCCACCACCTTGGCCCCCAAACAGCAACAATGTTCCCTTCTGTAGAGTTGCTCTGTTCTCTGAGAGCGTGATGCAAACGAAACTGATTCCATTTCCTGCTCCAGAGCAAGGCATGTGGTTTTAGGCCCGAGACAATCAACACCGAGAAGCAGATATGTGCAAGAATAGGGAGGGACCAGCCCGAGCCCATGAGAACTAGGTCTGCACTGGAAAGAGACCTGCAATTTCTTTTTTCCTGGATTTAATAAATGTCTCTTGGAACCCCTGTAGCATCTTGTCACATCAAGATGATAAAAAAGGCATCAGAGAGCACATGGGAGCCTGAGAGGATGCTATCACTTGACCTCTGAGTCAAGACACATAGGGATTTAAATACTCCCCTTAGAAGCTCTATCACCACAAGAAAGCAAAGCCTTATGATGCTTAAGCCATTTCTGGTTGACTGAATACTGAGTTCTTAGAAGCCAAATCACCTGCTTCTTTTGATGTTAATCAACCACTTTGGAAATACCATCTCTTTATAGTCATATTGAATCTCAGTGGATCAATATAATCACTTTACTTCTAAGCTCTTTTAAACACCTCCAATTTTAGTCTAGCTAATGTGCTATTGCTAAAACATTAAGAGACAGGAGGGAAGCCACCCACTTAAAAAGCTCACAGGGAAATCCTACTGAGTTAGGGCGGCCCGTGTAAACTGTTCATCACGCTGGGTGGACAGCTTTGTGGTTTCCACTTTGCAACTGTCCGTGGAGCTGACACCTAAAACCCCTTTCATTTAGTCTCCGAGCTCTGGCTGGCTGGTCTCACAGTTGTCCGGCCCACTCTGTGAATGAAATATGGAATGCTACTTACTTATCGGGACATACAACAACAATTTGCCTAATCCTCAGCACTCCTTGAATTGTAACAGACATATCAGATTGATTTTCATGTCAAGCCATGTCAAATAGGGTGTATGTTTGTATACCTGGAGGCTATGGCCATAAGCCAGATTGTAAAATAGGAATAAGTTCACAACAGAAGCAGCCTTTTGTTGCCTGGTGAAATGCAGCTATTGGCAGCCAGTAGAAAGTGTTAGGATTCTGTAGCCATTTTCCAGCTGTGGTTAGCTTTTGACATTCATGTTGTGAGTGTTAAATGGGGGAAAGTGCCTAGTCTCAGTGAAACTGCAGAGTGTCCTCAGCATTTGGCAAGTGGACTTTTTGAATGACCTTCCTGTAAGCAGGTTCAACAACGTGGCCAAAGCTTGGCTGTTCTGCTAAGGAGGTAAAATTCTGTTCATCTTGTTTTCTTTTTCATTTAGCTTTGAAATTGTAATTCAATTGTTTCTCCCTTCCCTTTCCTTCCATGTACCCTTCCCTGCTCTCCTTCAAATTCTTTTTTCATCAATTGCTATTACATGCATGTATGTGCATGCACACACACATATCGTATATTGCTTCTTTATATTCTAATATCATGAAACACAATCTCACAGCAAAGTTCCTGGTCCTCTGACTTTTATATCCCCCACCCTATTCAGCAATGCTCTCTGAGCCTAAGGTGTGGGAGTCGTTTTTTGTTGGTGTATCCGTTGGGACTGGACTCCACAATTCTGGATGGTTGTCGTTTTCTGTAGTGGTCTCCCTCTGTGGCAAAGAGAAGATTCCTTGATGAGTGGGTGAGGACTGCACTTATCTGTGAGTAAAGGCAAGTAGCTGTAGATTGTTCTTAGCGATTATGCTGGACATGAGACTCTACAGGTAGGCTAGGTGTGCTCCAATAATCTGCCTATTTCTACCTTCTCAGTGCTGACATTAAAGGTGTGTGACATCGCATTAGGCTCTTTTAAAAATATGAATTCTGGGGGATTGAACTCAAGCCTTCGTGCTTAAAAGTTGAGCTATCTATTACTCCAGTCCCATTTTCCACCCTTTTAATTCCACGAAGCTTCTCATCCATTGATTTCTTTATTTTCTTGTATTCAAACATTATAGCTAAAACACACAATTTTGGGAGTGTTTAGGGACATGGGATAGGAAAGGGAGGCTTTAGTGTATGCTTTACGGAATTGAGTCAGAAATCTTAAACGACATCAAATGCATCTGCTTTAGCTCGGCCCCTTTCTAAACATGCCCTTTCCCCCAGTCAGTGTTTGTCTCACAGGACCCAAATGCTTCTCATAGCCTGCACAGGGTATGCTTTCCCAGTGACTTCTCCACTTACTAGGAAGGCTGTCATCTTTTTTATTATGACCCGGCATCCTGATTAGCCAGCTTCTTCAGAGTGAGGCTCTTCAGGGATGCACTTTAAAGGAAACCAGAGCTAATTGAACAGAAGTAGACGGGATGCACGATGAATTATAAATCCGTATGGGTGAGGAGGGATTTGATGACACGGGAACATAAACAAGTTCATCTCACTGCTGCATCCAGGGTTCCTATACTATATCAGGCTCTCACACTTCAATTGCAATTGCTCAGTACTGGGAGTGCCTGTGAACACAGTTTCCTTCTAACAGTCTCTAGCGTGTTCTCCACCTCTCCATCTTCTAAATGCAGTAGAAGGAGTTAATTGACGTGGTTGCCAGTTAGACATTTTATCTGCACTGTTCTCTATTTTGACCACTCAAAGTGTCGAAGATGTATGATTAGAAGAATCACAGTGAATCTATAGAAATATTTTGAAGCTTAGATAAATGAGAAGTGCACGGAGAGTGCTTAGCAAGGCTGGAACCAGGTTAGCCATGGGGCTGGTGTGAAGGCACATGGCATCCAGCTAACGAGTGCCCTTCCTCCAATGCTCTGGGTCCTTATCTCAGTTAGTGTAACTTCTATAGACTCTCGAACCCCAACATCACAGGGCTTGAGAGCACTGGGCTCAGCATGTCTGGCCTAGATTCTCTGTCATCCAGTTCTGAGTGTGATGATCACTTCTTTGTTTCCTCTTGCTTGAAAGAGAGATATTAAGAGTGTCCGGCTGTATATCCAAAGGGATCAAAGTCAGCATACAACATACTGTATATTCATGCTTATGGCTGCACCATCTACAGTGACCAAGTTGCAGATGACTGGATAAAGGAAACATGGTGTATATGTACAATGGAGTTTTATTCTATGGTGTGAAAAAATGAAATTATGTTGTTTGTTAGGAAATGGCTGGAGGTAAACATTATCATGTTAAGTGGAAAAAGTCAGACTCAGAAAGACAAATATTACATGTTTTCTCTCAAACACAGAATCTAGATTTAGAAAGAAAAGTATGAAAATAGAAGGGGTCTCTTTTGTAAGAGAAAGGATACAGGAGGAGGGGGTGAAAATAGAATGAAACTCATTATTTTGTACAATTATTATACACTAATAGATAAACGGAAAAAATAGTACCTCATCCATAGGATGATTGTGAAAATTCAAGATAAAAATGTTGTAATTAGATATCAGGTGTTGGCATCGAACACCTTTAATCCCAGTACTGGGGAGGCAGAGGCAGGTGGATCTTGTAAGCTTAAGGCCAGCCTGGTCTACAAAGTGAGTTCCAGGACAGCCAAGGCTGTTTTTAAAAACTAAAAAAAGAAAAAATGCAGCAATTAGAATTGTCCCTGGATTGTTTTCAAGACTCTATCTCCTTTAATACCTCGAGTTTTATTCTTCAAGAGTGCTAAGGTTACGCTGTAGTCCACATAATTTACTGCTGGTGTTATAGCAACAACATGAGCTCAGATTCTAAGTTCCAAGACATTTGGTTTTATTATGGGTGATAGACTCCTATTTTCCTATGATTTCCCTCTATTTCTACTAGTTATTTTTGTTTTTTGAGACAGGGTCTCATGTAGCCCAGCTTTGAACTTGCTATGTAGTCAAGAATAACATTGAACTTCTGACTTTCCTGTCTCCACCGCTAGAGTCCTGGGTTGACAGGCTTGCACTACCATGCCCACTTTATGAAGTGTTAAGGATAAAATCCAGGGCCTTCTATATGCTAGGCAAACCCTCTCACAATTGATCTGTATCCCCAATTTGACTGGTCTTTTCCTTTTCGTAACCATTGCAGCCACCATCAATCAACTGTCCCATCTACAACTGAGCCCATAAAAGGTTCAGAGTTCAACTCAACAGTCAGGACAGCCTTGTGAGTTAGGGCTGCCTCAGTTGTAACCTATTTGTTGTTTTTATTCTAGCAATTCAGTCAGTGGTATTACCATGATGGAGTGGAGAAATTGAATGGAGAAGGGAGTTAAGGTGGTAAGAGGACTCCAATATGACTGATGTGCTTGCTAACCCATTCCTTGTCATGAGCACCCAGGCTTCACTACTCCAGTGTGGTGATTTGCAAGAGCACAAAGTAGGCTAATTTTGGAAATTTGTCAGTGTACAATCTCAGATAATGTAGTATCCAGATTTACACAAGTGCTTCTGTGGAAGTGACAGCAGAGGTTATCTGTGCAGCTGGCTGGGGTGGGTGCTGTCAAGTGTCAGATGGCAGCTTGTTTCAACATGTGGAGAAGTTTTATTGCGTTTACTCTTTCAATTATGGGGTGTGTGGCTAAAGTTGGCATAGAAATTAGAGAAAGAAGTTTATTAAATGCACAGCTTTCATAATTTATTTTAGAGTGCTGTAGTCTGGATCATGGCATTTAAGTATGACCTTGGGTTAGGAAAATTGCTAATCAAATCAATATAGAATACTTTAAGACAGTGATTCTCAATCTGTGGATTGAGACCCCTTTGGGGTTTGAATGGCCCTTTCACAGGGGTTGCCTAAGATGAGCAGAAAACATAGACATTTATATTATGACTCATAGCAGTAGCAAAATTACAGTTATGAAGTAGCAACAAAAATAATGGTTATGGTTGGGGGTCACCACAGCTCAGGAACTGTATTAAATGGTTGCAGCATTGGGGAGGTTGAGAACCATTGGCTTAAGAGGAGGAATTGAAGCATGGGTGAATGCAGGAAGCATGGGTGAATGCAGGAAGCATGGGTGAATGCAGGAAGCATGGGTGAATGCAGGAAGCATGGGTGAATGCAGGGAGGGCTCTCATGAACTAACAGTTGGACACAGTCCTGGATGTTGTCTTTCCTCTAATAATCTTTAGTTCAGTGTCTTCTGAATCCAGCATAATCTTGGCCTCAGTTAACCCATTCTTCTGAAGTACGTATCAGAGCATTTTGGGAGGTGCATTAACCCTTTGGTTTTTGAGATCCATAGTTAGGTTTGCTTCAGTTAATGGTCTGGTTTGTAGTGTTTTCATTTCCTCTTTCTCCTTCCTTCCTTCTTTCTTTTCTTTTCTCTTTTTCTTTTTCTTTCTTTCATGGAGGAGATAGGGTATCAGGTACTTTATGGGGCCTTGAACTTACTTTGAAGCTGAGGATGACCTTGAACTTGGAATCCAAGTTCTGGGGTTTCAGGTGTATGCCAGCAAGCCTGCTTTTCGTGTTGCTGAGAATCACACTAGGCTTCATTTATGAGAGGCTAACATTTTATCAGTTGAACTGTATCCCCAGCAGATTGTTTAATTTACTTTTGTTGGTTTTCCCAATGGGTATTGGTTTCTTGGTCCAGAGGAGGAACTGGTAATCATATCTTTGACTTAAATCACTGTTTCCAGTAAACTGGTTGCTAACTAATTTGAGCTAATTGTTTTCTGTTTCCTAGGAATTGGGACCTGGAATTTAGAGATTTCTACAGAGCTACTTTTTGCCTCTTGTATAGCAATATATTGGAGGGTCATTGTCTTCTGCCACCGTGAAGACTCAGTGAGGAGGAAGAAAGGGAACAGGAGAGAGAGAGGAAAAGAGAGAGAGAATGAGGGGGGAAATAGAGAGATGTTAGATTTTTTACTTGCCATATCTAGTTCCATTTTGAGGACTCACGGGATTCTGGGTCATCAGGTGCATGAGAGCAAATTTGGCCAGGAAAAAGCCTTCAAAGGACCCCGTATTTCTAATGTTTTTTAAAAAGTCATTACTCTTTTTCATGTCCACCTTGTGAATTTTAGCACAGCTCCCAACATTAAGTAAAATGCCTCACTATCTCCCATCTTCACATAATTCCCCAGTAAAATACAATATGTTCAAACCAAGAGGGACATGAAACAGTCAGGTATATTTCCAAAATTCACTCCACTTCCAGATAATGCCTCTTTTCTGTGGATTGAACATTATGAATAAGACAATAGCCTCAAACAACTGTTATTTTTGGCGAATAGATGAGACTCTTGGGACACAGGGGAAATTTTTTAGTAGAATTATCCAAATAGTTGGTCAGTGGCACAATTTGAATTTTTAACATATTATTGGACTTCAGTCCCAATGCCCAACAACTCTTGGGCTCCTTGCTTCCTTCTACTCTCTAAAGCTGGCATGGTGTTTACTTTCACTCTAGTAAACTCTGGTTCTTCAGCTAAGTTCTAGGGACCATAGGTCTAGCCCATCCTTCACATTTTACTTTTGAGTCAAATACTGTAACTTGGTATGAGTTGGCTGTCATGAGATTCTGTGGATAATGGGTGGATATATTTGTTTGCCTGTAAAAGTAAAAAGAGAGGAAGAAAGTGAAACTACCAACTTGAATCAGAAAGACACAGACAGGAACCATGTAGTCCTTAGGTCCTCAGACATGCCCAGACTTTAAGGGGGACTATTGGAGGTAACACCCCACAGCCCATGAGCTGATTCTCAGGGTAACTCTCCTTCTCTTCTTCCTTCTCCCACTCCTCCCTCATCTCGTATCTGTTTCACTGGCCACACTCCTACTCTTTAGGCAAGGTGAGTGGTTCATACTTGTGTTGGACAAGTGAAGAGAGTTGCCCATCACCGTCCTGCCTTGCATGGTGCTCCTGCATCTATTCACTTTTGTTCTTACCGTCTCATTTATATTTATGAATTTTAGTCAGTAGAAAGAAACCATCTATTCCATTTTACCTCTTTTTATAAAACATGTGCTTCAAAGTTTTGTATCTGTGAAGAGATCATGTATGTTCAATAAAGGACATTTTATTCTAAGTGAGAATATTTTTTAACACTCCTTCATGCCCTATTCTAAAGCTTCACTTAGCTTGGCTTTCCTGCAGCCAGCTTAACTTCTTTATAGTGCATATTTCAGATTCAGCAGATATTAAAGTTAAAGATATTTTGTTATCATTCCTCCATCAAAAGTACTGCTCACACTTAGTACCCTCTGCTTCTTTGCTCCTTTCCCAACTTTTGAACTGGCCAAGAAGGTACTTGTATTAGTTTGAATGAAAATGTCCCCTATCTGAACTGGAATCCAGTTGTAGAGAGGGAGGAATGATGAGCAAAAGGGTCAAGACCATGATGGGGAAACCCACAGAAACAGCTGACCTGAACAAGGGGGAACTCATGGACCCCAGTCTGACAGCTGGGGAACCAGCATAGGACTGAACCTGGCCCCCTGAATGTGGGTGTCAGGTAGGAGGCCTGGGCAGTCTGTGGGGCCTCTGGTAGTGGAATAGTATTTATCCCTAGTGCATGGACTTTGGGAACCCATTCCCTATGGAGCGTTACTCTCTCAGCCCAGATACATGAGGGAGGGCCTAGGCCCTGCCCCAAATGATGTGACAGAATTTGATGATCCCCATGGGAGGCCTCACCCTCCCTGGGGAGTGGAAAGGGGGTGAGATAGGGGTGGGTGGGGGGCATGATTGATGGGAGGAAAGGGAACTGGGATTGGTATGGAAAATAAGATTGTTTTTAATTTAAATAAAAATACAAAAAATCATTAAAAATAAAAATTAAAAAAATAAAATAAAATGAGAGTCTTCCAGGGGAAAAAAAGAAAATGTCCCCTGTAGGCTAAAATGACAACACTTAGTTGAAAGACAGCTGTGCTGTTTGGGGAGGTTTGGGTGATGTGGACTCAGAGGAAACATGACCCTGGAGGTGGTCTTTGAGAAATTAAAGACTCCACACTGCTTTCAGCTTGCTCTCTCTGCTTTGTTCTTGTAGTAATGGACGTGAGATCTCAGTACCCAGCTCCTGCAGTCATACTCCCCACTTTGATGGATTCTTATAAGTTGCCTTGGCCATTGCGCTTTATCAAGGAACAAAAAAGTAACCAATACAGTCCTCATGTCCATGGTCCACTCTAGTGAAGCTTTTTGTATTTCTGTGTGTATTCAAGGGCAGCCCTGCTTAGACAAGAATTCTACTACTGTTCTCTCAATCCTTCTCATCTGTGTAATATCTATACGGTCTTTAACAAGACCCAAGAGGCTATTCTGGGCTCATTCCAGTGTCGTTGCAATAAAGATCTTTTACTAGGATTCTTATTTATGTTTCTTTGGTTCTCAAGCTCTTCTTTAATTACTGCCTTCACAGAGCTCAAGACCTGCCAGGAATGATAAAGACTCATTCTCATTGCTGCCTTGAATTAACTTCCCTTCCACCCAATGCAGTGACCTTTATTATTATAAGTTATGGCGGTGTGGCTGTTAGCAGGGAGCTAAAGAGTAAGTAGTTTGTTTCTATGTAAGATATGAAGGCAGGTGAGTCACTTCTTGCTGTATGAGAGCAGGTTGGGGAATGGGACATGAGTCTTTTGGTAGATCCATGAAAAAAATGCATTATGTTCCTTTTAAAAGGTAATTATCTAAACAAAGAGACATTTGTTTAGTTCAGGTGGAAGTTTCTTTTAGAGGTGAGAAATGTGGGGAAGAAAAAGAAAAAAATGATGGATTTGCTTGCAATTGGACTCATGGAGAGATGAAAGAGCAGAAGGGATGGCGGGAGTGAGGGCCAGGAGGGCATGGCATGTCTTGAAAGCAGTAGGATGTGAAATTTCTCCTACGAAGGAAGTCAAAGTCATGGTAAGGACAGTGCGAGCTTGGCATTTGGCTATGGAAACTTCTTTTCTTCCCAGATTCCACTGCACTGTTGTTTCTACAGGAGGAAATGCATCTTCTCCCCAACAGAGAGTCAACACATGATTGTGATGTATAGCTGGAGACTTCATGTCCTATGACAGTTTTAAACAAAAAAATAGCTATGTTAGACATCATTAATGACTTGTCCTTTTTTAAGCCATCTCTTTACCATGATTGCTATCTTAGTGTCTTCATGGAATTGCCACTCAAAACCCCCCAAGCCCAAGTAAAACACAGATTCTTATTGAACACCACACATTAATTGCTACTCATTTGTCAGGTGACTTCGACCCTGGTACAATGCCACCTCTTCTCTACTGTACCACTTGTTCATTTTCTCTGCCTTCTCTTGGATTAAGCAGTTCCCAAGATGCCATTTTTTATCTTTTATACTGGCATTATTATCACATCCCTTGTTAAGCTTTAGTGGTTTCCCAAAATTTATGTATGAACTCAAATGTGATGAACATACATTGAATGACTGTTACATCTTTCCATTTATGGTACAAGTGTCTAAAAAGGGCCGCCCACTTCTTATATCGTTTCCTGTCATTGTTTTACACTAATGCTGTAGTTTTTTTACAACTTCACACGCACATACCTCGAATATTGGTCATTTTCCACCAGCCCACCCCCTCCCATCATTGTCAACCCTTCCCCTTCTCTATAAATCTTGTTCATGTTTATTAATTTTGTCTGGTGACCCACCATCCATGCGACTGTGGGCTTGTAACTATCCATTAGTGTCTGGTGGGCTCAACAGAGGACATAAGACAAAAGATTATGACTCTCCCTCTCAGAATCTATCAGGTAAAGAGTTGGGCTCTGTAAGCCCCTTCCACTTTCTTGACTAATAGCATTAGTCTTTTCTGTGTTCAGTGCAGACAGCTTCCATAGATTTGACTTAATGATTCCAGTGCTTGCACTGAATCTAGAAAGTGGCATTTTGTGACTCTCATATACTTCTTATCCCTTCTTCAGTGTTCTCCAAGTTTTAGAATGGGTGGTATGAGTTTATGAGTTACATATTTAGTACCGGATCCGCAGCAGGCCCCCCTCCTATTTTGCTCTTGGTAAGCAACAAGTCTTTACATTCACCATTGTTCTCATTAAGCAGAGGTTTCTCTGATTACAGCCAGGAGTTTCTTATGTCTATAGGTATAACATAGGATTTTTTTTTTTTTTTTGCTTTTTCGAGACAGGGTTTCTCTGTGTAGCTTTGGAGCCTATCCTGGCACACGCTCTGGAGACCAGACTGGCCTTGAACCCACAGAGATCTGCCTGCTTCTGCCTCCTGAGTGCTGGGATTAAAGGCATGCACCACCAACGCCTGGCAATGACGACTTTTTTTTTTTTTAACATAGGTGTTTAAAAGGCAGATTGCTGTCATGAAAATTTAGTTAATCACCAGAAATGTGTTCCATGAATGGGCCTGCTACCTCTCTAGGCCTGGATTGTTAGCCAGGCTTACTGTCCCAGGCAGTGCTCCTACCTCACACCTCTGGAATGGGTCTTGAGTCCAATCAGAGAACAGTTGGTTACTTTCCCAACAGTCAGGATGCTGCTACACAGGGGGGTGTATCTTGCTTTCCAAATAGTTAAATTATACTCCCTTAATCCCATTTAATCACAACGTACCCCAAGTCCTCTTCTCCCCAATTTCTCTACTTCCTTACCTGACTTAACTTTCCACTACAGTGTTACCCCTCTTTTCTTTCTGCTACTTCCTTAAGGGACCCCAACATTTCCCTTATTTTCTGGATTGCACGGATACTCCAAGTTAGACACACCACATAAAGAGTAAAGAGTTGAATCTAAGGTCCTCATATGAGAAAGAAGATAATGGCATTTGTCCTTTTAGGCCTGGGTTACCTCAAGGTATTTTCTCCACTTAGTATGGTATTGGCTAAAGGCATGGCATTTATAGCCTTTATTATTTTGAATAATACTCCATCCTTCCCTAGCTTTGCTGTGACTTTTATGGAAATTTTGAAGGCTTTTTCTTTTTTCATTGAGTTAATTATGTGGTTTCTCCTTGAGTCCAGTTGTGTGATGTATTGCATTTGTTGATTTATGCATCTGCAACGATCCCTGAATCTCTGGAACTTGATCATGAAGAATGGTTCCTTTTGATGTACTATTGCATTCACCTTGCCAGTATTCCATTGAGAACTTTTACATCTTCATTCATCAAGGAAATTGATCTGCAATTTTGTTTGTCTGTGTGTCCTCATTTGGTTTCGGTAACAGGGTAATGCTAGTTTTATAAAAGGAGTTTGGAAGCATCCCTCCATGTTCTAATTTGTAGAATATTTGAATAATATTGGTCTTAATCTTCTTTGAAAGTCTGGTAGAATTCTGGAGTGACCCAATTTGAACCTGGGCTGTTTGTTTTTTTTCCCCCTTACTGATTCAGTTTCTCTTTATATGCCTGTTACGTATTTCATCTTATTTTAATTTTTGTAGGTTATATGCATTTAGAAACTTATTAATTTCTTTTAGATTTTCCAAGTTCATGGAATCTTGGTTTTTAAATTATGTCTTTATGATTTATGAATTCATCAACATCTGTTGTATTCATCTCTAATTTTATTAATCTGAGATTTCTCTTTCCCATTCTTTTGGCTAATTTGTTTAGGGGTTTGTGAATCTTGTTTAGTTTTTCAAAGAACCAACTCTCTGTTGGTTTCCACTTTTTTTCCACTTCTGTTTTATTGGTTTCTTTTCTGATATTAACTATTTCTTCTTATATGTGCAAGTTTTGAGTTTGCTTTGTTTTTGTTTTCAGGCCATATGGTGTATCATTATTTTTTATTTCTGGAATTTTTTGGTGTCTTCATTTAGAGTTATAAACTTTTCTATTAGGGCTGCCTTCCTTGTAGTCAATAGATTTTGGTATATCATGTCTTAATTAAGTTCTAGGATAATTTGAATTTCTCTTCCAGTTTCTTCAGTGACCCACCCATCGTTACTTGTGCACTCTCTGTGGTATCTCTTGGTGTTGATATATAGCTTTATTCCATTGTGATCTGAGAGAATATAAATGTTATTTTAATATTCCTGTACTTGTTGAGGGGTGCCTTATGTCCTAACATGGTTAACTTAGGAGACAGTTCAATGAGCTCTTAAGAATGTACATTCTTTAACATCTGTATGGACTTTGTAGATGTCTGTCACATCAATTTGATTTATGGTTTCCTTTAACACTAATGTTTCTATTTTTTTGTTGTTCAGATGAATTGTGTATTTATGATAATGAGGTATTGATATCTCCTAATGTTACTATGGTAGGATCAATATGTAACTTTATTCACAGTAGTATTTGTTTTGTGAAGCTGGAAATACCTGTCCTTCATATGAATATGTTCAAAATGGTAATACCATTGTGATTGATTATCCCTTAGTGAATATTAACTTATGCTTCTTAAAAATCAAATATTCTATTTTACATTTATTTTGAATACTCAATATATTATTACTTTAAAGTCTTATTTTATTTTCATATATATATATATATATGTGTATGTGTGCATATATGATTACTTTTAAATACTTTATTTTCAGGTGTGTGTGTGTGTGTCTGCACATAATTGCAGGGGTCCAGTGAGGCCAGATAATGATGTCGGGTCCCTTGGTGCTGAGCTGGAGTTACAGGTGACGGGTGCTGGGAACTGAACTGGGATCCTGTGCAATGGCAGTAAGTCCCCTCAGCTCCTGAGCCCTTTCTCTAGCCCCTATTGTTATGCTTTTCTTTAACAGTTATCTTGCTGACAAATGACAAATGGAGAAGAGTTTATTTTACTGTAATTGATGTCTGCTCCAGTGCTTCACTTCTATGTCTTATTCTTTTACAAAAACTCTTTAAAAAAACAAAACAAACCTGCATTTCTTATTCAGCACTGGGGATACAAATGAACTCTCATTTTTTTTCCCTGAAAGTCTTTATTTTTCATTCACTTTTGAAGTTTCTTCTTTCATTTTCTTTTTGCTGAATATAGGATCTGGGTTGATCTCCAGCCTCCCACTTTAACTTTAAATGCATCTCTCCAGTCACTGTCTTTCTTCCTGAAGTCTGACAAGAAGCCTTCTCTAATCTTTCGTCTTGTTCTGCTGTAGGCAACACATCTTTGTCCCCCTCTGAGTGCCTTTAACATTTCCTCTTTGTTTCTTAGCCAGTTTGAACACACTCTGCCCCCTCTTTCATTCCAGCTATTTATATTCCCATAATTTATATTTCCTTGTGTTCTCTGACCCTACATGCTGCCCCCATTTTCATTAGAGACTTTATTGTTTTAGTTACAGTCATTCTAAGCTCCTCTTTGGTAGTCCATTTGCCTTTGTCATGCTTGAGTTAGCTTTTGTGTTTTGCTCAGGGATGGAATAAACAGATGGATCAAGGTGAAGATACATGTTGGAGACTGATTATTGGCTCAGGAAAAGGCAAAAACTTAGCAATATTAAGAGAAAAATGTTGTCACATGTTCAAACAAACAAAGGTCCAGAATTCCCAAGGCAATCAATGAGGTTAGGCTTTCCTTACATCAAAGAGTAGTTGTTCTATGGTGCTGTCACGGTGTTACTAATGCAATTTTCAGGGTTAACATGAAAGTCGTCATTAGAGGCTGTAACTTCAGAAATGGATTTGAATCCAACACAGGGTCACTATGCAAACAAGTAACACTGCCTATTGCTCCCCACGAACCTTATCTATCTTGATCAGCCCTCAGGGAACATTCCAGAATGAGTCTTGATTGTGGTGAAGTTCAGTTAACTGAAGATGTATTTCTAGGTTGTGTTTACAGGAAATCTGAGGTCATGTTCGTTTAAATTTTTTTAAAGACCTTTTTTATTATTTTAAGTGTGTGGTTCATGTAGGTGCAGGTGCTTGAGGAAGAAGGGGAATATCAAGTCCTCTGCAATTGGAGTTATAGGCAGTCCTGAGCCTTTGTAAGTATTGCGAACAGGACCTGGGTCCTCTGTAAGAGCAGCGAATGCTCCTAACTATGGAGCCATTTCTCTATTCCCATGAGGTCACACTTCTAGAGGAATTCTACAACTAATTAACTCATAAGGGAAACATGTCAGCACACATGACCTGTAAGTGATCTATTTCACAGAGCAAGGAAAGTTCTTTCATAACCTGGACCATCCTTACACAGAGGATGAAATACAGCCACCAAGGAGATTCTCAGGTATGTGATCCCAGGCCACCACCATAAGGGAAGAATATATGGGAATGAGGGAAAGTCTGTTGAAGGAACCACTGTTACTCAAGGGGAAGACATAGGAGGATTGCAAGTATACACCTGCCAAGGACTAGACAGCGAATTCAAGGCTAGCCTGTGTAAGTTAGTATGACTCTATCTCAAAACAAAACAAAAATAAGAATAAAAAAGAAGGTAGTTTTGAGTTGGCTACTGTGACTGGTGACTACGTTGTTCCAGGGTACTTTGGGAGCCTTATGATGTCCATATTATCTGTGTATGAGACAAAAGGGAGATGTACTTATTCCTCAGCTTCTGGCTCCCCAGATTCTGGCTCTTCTGTATTTCCAGGTTGCACGGTATGAGTGTTGAGTGGGTCTGGCGTATCAGTTGCCACAGTTTTGGAGAGCCTGAGTAGTGAAGCAAGAGGAGTTGGGTGGAGCAGGGCCTTCGATGAAGCACTGTCAGACTGCACATGTGTGGAATGGATTATGTTTCTACAACAGCACCAGGAGGAAGCAGGACCAGAATGAAGACATCATCCTTAAAAGGCCAGTGCAGTAGTTGCTCTCCTCCTAGTCTCCCGAGTGCTGTTTTTTGCAACTACCTAAGTTCAATGGCTGGGCGAAATTCCACCGAATCATTGATTCAACAGATAGTACATTCAAGTTATGCCTTTTCCAGGAACCATATTTACTGGGTTCACGTCTTAATTTAGACTTACATTGAGGTGAATCATGCTCCACAAATGGATACCATGGAGGCAACAAATTCTGTGAAAAACATTAGAGTTTGGCGTACTAGGGGACTTTTCAATATTCACAAGAGGACGATATGAGTCTGTCCCATACTGACGATGTTTTGTGTATGAAAATTAATATTCACATAAGCTTTTGAGAAGTACATTAGTAGCTGCATAAAATGATACACATGGAGAAAATCAGGTGATCTATAATGGACAGAACATACTTTTTAGGTCATGGGTTTTTCTGAGCTGTTATTCAAATTTGAGAGACATTAGTTTTGTTTCTTTTAGTTGGAGTGGAAACAGTTTTCACATCATCTGTCATTAGAGTGTTTTCAAGTTGTTATGAATCAACACACCCCAAAACACACTGATGTTAGCATTCAGGTCAGAGAGCACCAGCTTGCCCCCAAAAGGAAAACAGCTGTTTTCTGCTAATTACAAATTTAACTTAAACTCAGTAGATTCATGAGCTGTGGAGATTACAGAGACAGGGACAGGGTTGTGATTTTCACTATCTTTTCCTGTAGTGGGCTGCGGAACTACAGTTATGCCATTTTGTGAAAGTATTCTTAAGGAAAACTTTAAACACTAAAATAATCTTAGGTGAACTGGTCACTGGTCATGTGGACCAGCCATAACTTTTTATACAGTGTGTCCCTGACCTTAAGGCTATGAGAACAGCTTGTTTAACTGCTATCTTTCTGCTCCAATAAACAATACTTGCTTCCTTCCTGCAGATGTCCATAGCTGGCTTCCTTTACATATCACACAGCTGCAGTGTTTGTCTTTAAAAGTTCAAGGAAATTGGAGGTCAGGACTGCTCTCCACTATACAGCCCCACTGTTTAATTTTACTTATTCAGGCCTCTTGGGTGGTCTCTTTTTGGGTATTCCATAATATTCTTTAAAATTATTGCTTCAAGTAGTAGAATACAGATGAGTATATTGACAGCCTTGATCTCATGGAAGAAAAGGGACATTGATGATAGAAACCAGGGGTACTACCTCCAGAGCACACATGGTTGTCCACTTCCTGAACTCCTTGGGAAACTTCTGGAGCTGTTGCTTCAAATCTTGCCACTTCTCAATGATGTACAGACACTCATCAAGCAGATGAGCGGCTTAACAATGGTAGCTGTTTGTTGGACTGGTGTATGCCTCCTCTAACATTTATACATCTGAATCCCACTGACTAAAATAATGGCATTTGGAGGTAGGGCTTTGGAGAGGCAATTAAGTCAGGGTGAATCAGGGTCTGAAGATGTTAGTTAGGGTCTTTCTGAATGGAGTTGGTGCCCTTACAAAAGAGATCCTGGAAAGTTCCCATGTTCCCTTTATTCTGTAAAGACACAGCAAGAAGACAGCTGTGTTCACAACATGGCTGCAGTGTAAGACAGTCACAAAATTGTGGCATTGAATTTGTCAAATCATAACAGAACATCACCACCTAAGATGATGCTCTCAACAAAGTGAAGCATGGGGGTAGCACGGCAGGGAGGAATGCACACAGTTGATTTGTTCAACCACCAATATAGGGAAAGTGACCCAGAAAACTAAGAGACATATGATACTAAAAGAAACCCTGAATGTTAAGTGCCAAAGCCATCAAAAACGTTGGGAATGGTAGTGGCATGAGGTTTGAACTGCCCGGTGAAATGGAGGAAATCCTACTGCTTAGGGTCAGAGATGAACAGGGTATTCAAAATCACAAGATCAAACAGAATCTAGCTGGGAAGAAAACGGAAGTATTGGGTTCTGCCCCTCACAGCCAGCACTCATCTCTCATTCAGGGTGAGTCTACCCTTCTTATCTTTTCAGGCAGGGGATCTCACATTTACAGAAGAAATCAGCGTGTTATCTTCCACCTATGACCATATGTAGCATTGCTCTAGACAAGCCGAGAATGTGACATCCTGACCTTACTGAAGTTAAGAACAGGGGCTTTGTGTCTACCATGAAGCCTCTTTCCCTCATGAATGTGAGGAACCCTCTATGGATCATTCGGTCACATTTTCCCTTATACTACTCTTTCCACATAGCAATAACAACAACAATAATAATACCTTAGATGAATACTACTTACAAAATACTCTCAAAGGCTAACTTTTGGTCACAGGGCAATTATAGGATGAAATCATTCTCATCCTAAGATTAAGAGAAAAAGTTGAAGTCAAAGGTGACCGACTTTTCATGGCAATTTTTTCTCTTCCATTTTTAAACTTAAATTAGAAACAAGATTGTTTTACATGTCAATCCCAGTTTTCTCCCTCTCCCCTCCTCCCCTGCTCCCCAACACCCTATTCCATACCCTTTCTTCTTCCCAGGGAGGGTGAGGCCTTCCATGGGGGATCTTCAAAGTCTGTCATATCATTTGGAGCAGGGCCTAGGCCCTCCCCTGTGTGTCTATGTTGAGAACGTATCCCTTTATGTGGAATGGGCTCCCAAAGTCCATTCCTATGCTAGCAATAAGTATTGATCTATTACCAGAGGCCCCACAGATTTCCAAGGCCTCCTCACTGACATGCTCTTTCAGGGGCTCTGGATCAGTCCTATGCTGGTTTTCCAGCTATCAGTCTGGAGTCCATGAGCTCCCCCTTGTTCAGGTCAGCTGTTTCTGTGGGTTTCACAAGCCTGGTCTTGACCCATTTACTCATCACTCCTCCCTCTCTGCAACTGGATTCCAGGAGTTTGGCTCAGTGCTTAAGCTGTGGGTGTCTGCTTCTGCTTCCATCAGCTACTGAATGAAGGCTCTAGGATGACATTTAAGGTGGTCATCAATCTCATTATCAGGGAAGGGCATTTAAGGTAGCCTCTCCACTGTTGCTTAGATTGTTAGTTGGGGTCATCCTTGTAGATCTCTGCACATTTCCCTAGTGCCAGATTTCTCTCTAAACCTATAATGGCTCTCTCTACTATGGTATCTCTTATCTTGCTCTCCTCTATTCTTCCCCAACTCAACCCTCCTGTGAGTGATTTCTTAATCTCATGGGTTTAGTGGGTAGGTGTGAGGCGAGGCATCCAAGCTTCAGAAGTGAGCTTGAGTTTTGTGCACAGAGAGTCTGTCCACAATTAATCTTTTAAAAGGCAGTTGCTAAGTGGAAAGTCTGTGAACAATGGTGATAAATTGTATCTAAAGTGTCTTGGAGCTTACCCTGAGAGACTCTGTGGGCCGAGGGAAGAGGTGGGTATGCCAGTTTTGCTGAGACCTTGGGTATGTGTTACTTGGAGTCAAAGCTGCAATTTTTGTCCCCAGAATTAGCAATATCTCAAACTTCCAATACTGGAGGCAACCAGGAAATTACACAGTAATGCACCATGGGAGAGGAGATTGCTTTCTGATCCTCCAGGCATTTGTTTTATGTGCTGACACAAGAACATTTGATTACTCTCTTCGCTATCTTATGGGGAATAGGTGTAAATGCTAATATGCATCAGACATTACCATAACCGTGGGAACCCATTTCATGCCATCAAGACCTGCAGGCGTGCATTCTGCATCACGGCAGCCAGTCTGCCATTGGTAGACAGACTATCAGGCTCTGATCTCAGGAAGACCCTAGGGTCAGAATTCATGAGCTGCGACCTGTTATCAGAGTCAGTTTATTCTTAAAATTTACTGTTGGAAACAACATGAAATGTGTTTCTTACAGGAGGAGAGGTATTCCAGAAGAAAAAATAAATCCTAAAGTTTAATGAGGGAGCAGCTGAGGGAAGTCACATGTGAGTTCTCCTGTGATAAAGTGATTGGGGTCCTTCTAGCTTGTCATGGTGGGGACAGTAGAAATAGTTTTGTGCTTATTCAGCTTCCCCAAGGCTCAGTGCTTTGAAGCACCTGATGCACGCCTGGCATCAAATGTTTTGGAGCACCTGATGTGTGGTTGTTACTGTGTTAGACACTTTGTGAAAATCACTGCATGGCTTCTCATCATTACCTTGTGACTCAATGAGCTCCTTTGTTGGGTTAATGTTGCAAACATTACATCTCTCTGTATAGAGACCTCTCTCTCTCTCTCTCTCTCTCTATATATATATATATATATATATTTAATTTTATATAGATGTCTCTTAGTAGTGACATCTATATATCTCTCTATATACTTAATTAATAGATTGTCATCTCTCCCAAATATAAAATAAATTTAGAGACAGTATATTATTTTGCAAAGAGTCTTAGTCTTGAGGAGTCCGTAGATGGAGATGGAGATGATGCTGACGGTAGAGAAGGGCTCATGAGTTCCCACCTCTAGCTGAGAATTATTAGGAGTTGATGGCTACTTGAGGGAGGAGAGTCAGCTTTTTTCCAGGGATGCGGCCTCTTATAGATTGTCCAGGTTCCAGTGAATTGTCCTACATCCATGCACACACAGGAAACACCAGCTGGACTCAGTGGTAAGGTAAAAAGAGAGGAAGTGAGGTTTGGAGATGGACAGGGAGGAGAGTCCGGGAGAAGTTAGGTGGAAGGAAGTAGGGACAGATGCGATTAAAATGCATTTTCCACATGTACAAAATAGATAAATAAGAATTTACAAATTATGCTAAGCCCAGAATGTGGGTTGTTGAATCTTTTCCCAGCTAACAGCCTTTAATGCTATAGAATAGCATAAAATTGCCAAATTCACAGTCACTGTAGATCCATCCGGTGTCACCTCGATGGACAGGCAGAGGTTAAGAAATTTTTTTTGTCTTCGTTGTTTTGGAACTTGTAGTACACAAAGCTAGGAAAGGTAGGAACCAAAATTCAAAGTTCAAATAAAGCAAAAAGAAATCCAGAATTATTAAATGATATTTTTGACTGAAAATACTAATTTAACATGCAAGTCCACTTCTGCTTGTGGACTGAGAAAGTAACTGTCACCAGACTAGTCCTCTTGTCTGAAAAAAAAAAAAAACAAATAGAAGATATCATAACAGTCACTTACCAATAACACAACCAAATATGAGGCAATTGTGTCCAGGTGTTGCCAACAGGCAGAGAAAGTCATGACCCTGAATATAAGGGAAGATAGAAGAGCTGGTATGCTTGAGGCCTTTCAGGCCCACAGCTGGAGATGATGGGGCCTGCCTTTCAACGGGAGAAGGCAGGCATTATAACCAGATGTTTTTAGGGTAATAGCTTGGCATCTTGCAGGCCCACTGAGCTAGGCTTGACCATCCATTGTGGCAGACAAATTGAAGACACAAGTAATGAGGCAAAGCAGAAGAAGATACACTCAGTGTGGTCTCCCTGGGAAGAGAGCTGGTACAGGAGGCTGGTCATTCCTGAGTTCATCACTGGGTATTTAAACCATCCTTTTCTGGCTTAATCCTGGGCTATATAGCGAGACCTGGCTGGCTTTGAGCCCATGGTGACTCTTCTGCTTCTGCTTTCCAAGTGCTGGGATTACAGGTGTGTGCCACCACCCCTGTTTCCATGTTGCTGTATAAGTCAGTAATTTTATTTGAATACTTCCTAAAATCTAGTTTGCAAGGTTATTTTTTAAAAATATGGTTTATCAGCAGGAAGACTTTCAAACAGTAGGAAATCACCTGCTGCCCCACTGCTTCTGCCATGTTCCCCTTTGGAACAAGTATCACCGCTGTTGTATTTTAGACGGGTTTCCTTCCTGTTTCATTCACCTTTACTGCTTGGAAAGTCAGGCACATGACTCACAGCACAGGGCATGCCATCCCCAGAGTCACCAAGGTTTAGACTTTGGAGTAGAAGAAGACATCAAAAACAGCGAGGCTTCTAGCTCCGCTTTGCCTCATAGAAGCTTCTTTCTGCTTATATACCTCTGCTCTATATCCATTAACGGTGAACTTGGCTCAAGGTATTAATTTTATTTAATTCACTGAATGTCCCCCCCCCCACCTACAGATAGTCAATTAAATGAGGCATTTGGGATCTTAAACTCATCCATCTGAAGATATCCTTCCTTGATCTGAGACAGTTTCATTAATTTGTTCATTTGACTGCATTTAACAACATCTAGCTGTGGAGCATCTACAACTATGATGTGTGGGCATCATCAAGAGTGATGAAGCGAGACAGAGATGAGAGAGACATGCCCTTGGTCGTAAAGGCCTTGCACTATGAAGGGAACGAAATATAAGCAGAGGGATGATGGCTACCCACTGTGGTATGGACTATGATGGGCTAGAGAGGGGTTTGACCAAGCATTAAAAATTAGTTTTCTCAAAAACCTCACATTGCACCTACTGTCATGAATACTTGGAAAAAAAAAGGAAAGATACAATTTCCAAATGTCTACCCAGTGAGTCTGTGGAATTAGAGCTGAGCAATCTGCCTTAAGAGAATAGCCCAGGTAGTTCCTAAACACACGGAGCAGCTGAGAGAACAGTTGATACAGATCCATGGCCTGAAGCTTGATCCCTCTTCAGTCTGCACACTCACCAGAAATCCACAGCAGGCTGTAGCAGACAACACAGGTGTGTTGCACAGGTAATCCTGACTCAAATGTAAACCCCTCAACCTTTTGGTAAAGGTATTATTACAAATTCCTGGCAACTCACTGTTTAGTTGATCAATAAATAAGACATTTTGTGTTCCGGGGCCAAGGTTTAGACTTTGGGGCAGAGCTCTAGGTCTGGCCAGCTGTGACTCTTTGAGTACACTGTGTTTTTGTTTCCTCATTTGTGAAACAGTGTAATTAAAGCACTACCATGTATGACTTCTGCTAGAACCAATGAGTTCACTTGTGTAGTGTAGTCTGAGAACCCCGAAAACACTGTGATCTGCTCCATGAGCTGTTCCTTTCTATCTCCTTTCTAACAGTTTCTGGGGACATTCTCTAAGCAGTGAAGAACAAGGCCACTGCTTTATACAGTACAAAGAGCAAAACAAATGGCTCCCTATGTCATCCATTGTGGTGTTTGAATGTAACTGGTCTCCATCATCTCATAGGGAGTGGCACCATTAGGAGGTGTGGCTTTGCTGGTGTGGGTATGGCCTTGTTGGAGGAAGTGTGTCACTTGGGGCCTTGAGGTTTCCTATGCTCAGTGGCTCAGTCAACTTCCTGTTGCCTGCAAGATGTAGGACTCTCAGCTATTTCTCCAGCACCACTTCTGCTTGCATACCACCATGCTCCATGCCATGACGATAATGGACTGAACCTCTGAAAGTGTAAGCCAGCCACTCCAGTGAAATGTTTTCTTTTTAAGAGTTGTTGTGATCATGTTTTCTCTTCACAGCAGTAAAAACCCCATGCTCAAATAACCTGCGACTGTGCTACCTGACATGGGCAGAGAGTCTGCTGATGGACCCTGGGAAGGGAGAGGGTTAGTGGATGATCCAGTTATGCCCAACCCAAGCGGAGAATTTATGCAGGTGCAGTCAGTTACTGATGTAGCCTTGTTGGCCCTGTAGATGGAGGAAGGGGCTGTGAGCCAAAGGAATGGGTATGCCAGAAGGATATAAAGTCCTATTAGTACATGAAGCTTAGGTGGATGGATCCATGTCAGAATGGTAGGTAGTTTAACCATAGAGATATTAAGAGGCCCTGGGTTTATGGTATTTTGTTTGAGCAGAAGTGGAAGGCTAGCACACATGGTCTTAGAGACAAATGTTCCCCCTTTCAATAATATACACATTAAAATTCACTTGTAGGTTTTGTACTGAGAATCTAATTTTCCCCCATTTCAATGGCATATCCTCTCAACAGTGTAAGTAAGGATTTGCCTTGACTATAAGGATTTGAAAGCCGTTATTTAATTTCAACAAATCTTCTGTCTTCCAGGGTGCAGGGTATAAAGCAATTCTCCCTGTTCTTTTTAGTATCTCATCTCTGACATCCTCATATTTAATCATATGCCCGCCCCATTTGTCTTAACCTTTAGAGATTTGTTTCTGCAGGGTTTCCACCAGAAAGCACCTTAAAGACTTCTGTTCATGTTAGAATTCCCATTATTTCACAGATTCTTCCATGCAATGCCTGGAAACAGGGTTTGCATAATTGCCAATCACATTATCTGCAGCACCACTCTAAAAATGCAGTAAAATTATCTTGCAACCAAATTAACCTAAAAGAAATAATGCAACCAGAATATTTAAAGCCCCGATGAAGAGTTTTTTGCATTATTCTGAACTTTGGTTACTAAGAGAACATAATTTTTAAAGCTGTGATTAATGATATATTTAAATTAGGAAGTATTTAAAAGGTGAGGCAGAGCTTGTGAAATCTCATCTGATTAAATGTACCCAGTGGGAGAAAATGCTGTCTGCACTCCTAGATGTGGTTCATGGTGTCTATTGTGCAGGAAGAACAATAGCAAAGCTTGAAGCTCAGTCACTGAAATTAATTCAAGTTTCTTTTTCATTAGAATATACATTAATGACAGCTGCCACTGGCAAAAAAAGCTTTAATTTTCTAATTTGTTCATGTATTCACAGAGCTGTTTGCCTTTGTTTTAAGGAAGGTTCCAGTCGTTTGAGTTAGTTGTAAATCCTTTTCCTTGGGAAAGTCTGAAGTACCTGGAGTTGTTAATCCAGGAGGCAAAAGAGCCGTGAGTCACTCTAGGTGTAAGACAATCAGCTTCCGGAGGCATCTTCAGTGAGATGCCAGCACCTAATGTGGATGGAAGCTTTCTGTGTGTATGGTGCTGTGAACCCAGAGTTTTGTTCATGTTGGGTAACAGCTCTTGTGGGGATATCTTGCTTGTACAAATAAAGCCTGTCAGAGAGATCAGAGAAAAGAAGCAAACTGCCACCTTAGCATCTCAGCAGACAACAGAGTGATTTCCTGTTTCTATCTGCTTATATCATGTTTCTGCCCAGCCACCTCACTTCCTGTTGGTCTGCACAGGACCTCTGTGGTTAGCTAGTGGCAAGCTAGTAAAGACAGGCTTTATTTGTACTAGCAAGATATCACCACAAGCTCTCCCAATGAGCTGTACCCTCAACCTTTGATAGGATCTTAGATTAATTCTCTATTCTCTGAGGCTACTCTGAACACAAATAAGATATTGGTTTCAGGCCACTCTTGATGAGGGCTGATAGTTATCAAAATACACTCAAAGATTTGTGTGATGTCCAAAATACTTGGGGACATTTTTACTCAGAGAAGGAAGAACTGGAGGAATACAATGGCTGAATTCAAACATCTGAAGGGACAGCATGTGGAGAAAGAGGTGGATCTACTTCTCCACTTCCAGAAGGGATAAAGTGTCCTGTGGTAGGAGGTACACTGAGGTTGATCTTCTGGTTGCAGAACAGCTTAAAGATGGAGATGATGAACTGTCCTTCGAGCTAAGTAGGCATCTCCAAGAACTCAGAGGTTTTGCTCAATCTTACATTCCATGCCCTTTGATGCTGCCATGCGTTGTTTGGTCAAATGAGGTCAAGTATTAAAGCCCTAGCATCACCCCTCTCCCAACCCCTGCATCCTCTGTGCTAGATGGGATAAGGTTGGGCATTGGCAGATGTTGAGAAAGAGTCCACTCATCTCTCCCTTTGCCTGCTCCAAAGGCACAAGGGACAGTTATGTGGTTGCAGGATATAGACAGATGGTGACTGTATGCCACTATTTGTCCCCCTCTCCCTTGCCCCACCGGGGAAATACCTTCTAAGGCATGGGTGCAGCCTCAGGGTTCTTTCCTATTCAGCATCTGCATATTACTGTGGGCTCACAGATGAAACTGTTTTTTTTTTTTTGTAATCTCCCTTTTTAAAAGACAAAGTTGAAAATGTGTTTTCTGCCCCCAGTTCAAGCTTAGTCATCATGTTCTCCACTCTGAAGCTTGAAATGTGCATTTCTGTCTTGCCAGCTGGGTTGTTGTCAGGCTCAAGGAGCATTTCAAGACTGGCAAGTGTTTCATACCTACTTTCTTATTTTGGTGTTTCTCTCTCTCTCTCTCTCTCTCGTGTGTGTGTGTGTGTGTGTGTGTGTGTGTGTGTGTGTGTGTGTGTGTGTGTGTGTGTGTGTACTTATCTATGTGAAGGTGCTTGTGTATGTGTACAGGCCAGAGGACAACCTCAGCTGTCATTCCTTAGGTGCCATCCGTATTGTGTTCTGAGACAGTGCCTCTTATGGACCTGGGCCTAGCTGGCCAGTGAGCCTCAGGGACACATTTACTATGCTTCCTTAGTGCTGTGATTACAAGCTTAGGCCACCTACTTGTCTTCTTTTCTTTTTTTTAAAGACAGGGTTTCTCTGTGTAACAGTCCTGGGCTGTCCTAGAACTCACTCTGTAGACCAGGCTGGCCTCAAACTCACAGAGATCCACCTGCCTCTGCCTCACTGAGTGCTGGGACTAAAGGCATGTGCCACCACCTCCAGCTGGTTATCTTTTTAATGTGGGCTCTAAGGGTGCCACTTGTGTCCACATTCCTGCAAAGCCAGCACTTTCCTGACTGTACCATTCCCCAGCTAGAATTTCTGTTTGTCTCCAGCTTCCTGTTTCTCTCTTCTAAGCAACCCTTCTGCAATAGCTAGTGAGTCCAGGTTTACGTTTCTCAACCTTTATAGAAGCAGCCTCTCAACATCTGTCCTGGTGGGAAAATAGCACCTCAGGGTCACTGCTGTCCTGGAAGGTCTAAAATTTGACAGCACGGGAGCCCTTCTGCCTTCCAAGCACTAGCCATTCCAAACCCTCCTGTTTTATTGCCCTTCTCTAGAGGTAGGAGTTCCCATGACTGTACATTTGTGATTCTTACTTTAATCTGTTTACACCCTACAACTGTATACCTAGTTAAATGTTATTTGGCTTTCTTTTGTAATGCTGGTAAATTTTTTTGGCCACATTTCTCAGTGGCACTCTTGGCTGCCTTCACAACCCTCTTTCCTCCCATCTGTCTGTTAAAATGCCCCTTTAAAGGTGTGAGGGATGAGAAACAGTAGGGAGAGAGAAAGGCTACACTCCAGGCCTGATGCACATAGTGCACACTCACAACTCAGCACCATGTGATGTCATTAACTATAATAAAACAGCAGAATGCGATATGACAGCGTTTTTCAGGAGTCATGCAGTCATAATGATTAAGTGTCAGCAAAAAACTCATGGATAGAGAATCCAAGGAAACTAAGACAACATTCAGCCAGAAATGTTAAATAATTACCCAAAAGACTCACAAATCGAGGAAACAATGAAAACAGCTACGTGTGTAGCATGTGGCCAGAAAGCAATTTCTCCTGCCGTGAACACATCTGAGTGGAGATAAAAAGTAATAAAACCTGCACCTGCCCTTCTAGTCCAAGTACCTGTCCTGTTAGGATCACCTGAATTCTGAGCTACCTGTGGGTGAAGGTTAATTATTTTAATAATACTGTCTCTTAAGTGTGTACCGTGTTATCAAGTAAGTGTTTTGTTAGGCACACCTTGATATACGGTATCATATCACATTTAGTGTTCATGATGTCATGTTCCCAATTTAGAATGAAGGAATCTATGTTTTCAGAGGTGCGTAATTGTCCATGCTCTCTCAGCAGCCAATAACTGAGCTATGATTAGACGCTTGGCCAACCTGGAGCCAAAACCTTGCTCTTTCTACCACCTCCAGCAGCTCTCTCTTCCTGCCCTCTCCTTCTTTGCTATTTGTAATGTTTCTCCTGTTTACTTACCAGGCTTTCTTACTATGCCCTGTAGATTGCCCATGGCTTTAAGTATTGATTCCAACACAGACTGAGCAGCAGAATCTCTGACACAAGCTTATAGCCCATGAATGGAACTTGGAGGAAGACAGAAGTGAGATGGTGGGTAGAACAGCGGTGGACTCAACCTGAGCCGTCTTTACCTGGTTTGTCTCTGTGGTTCTTCCATGAGTGCCCCTCTGAGGCCAGCAATCTGCTTGCTGTTCCAGTGTTAACCTCCGGCTTGGCCCCTTAGCAAAGGGAACCCCTTACATTCGAATCATTTAAAGAGCTAAAAGCACACAGTGGCCTTTGACTGACCTCTTCCTTAGTCTTAAAAATAGTGGGAAGCTTTTACATTTATATTTGGTGTTCAAGAAAAGCCCAACAATGGCCAAAGGGCCAAGGCAGAGGAAGGATTGCTGCCCTGTAGCGGAAGCTATGAGTGCTACCTCTGTTGGCCCTGTAGCTTTCGTGTTTCTGGATAAACATATGGTGTTCAAATCCCAAGTGGGAGCTACTGAGGGGAGGGTGCACTTCCTAACCACCAACCTCTGACTCCAACTTGGAGCATGGAATGGACAAATGAGTGGACTGTGGGGAGGAAAGTCAAGGTTTGGATTCTGAACCAACAGGGCCAGCAGGACAGATACCACTCATGTTCTGGACTTTGGGTAGTTCACATGTTAAGATCTGATTCTCCACATGGGTCCATCTGAGAATTAGAACAATACCCGAAGACCACCAGAGAAGCATTTAAAACCACAAGCATTCCAATGATGAGTTGTACTGATTTTCACCTGATCCAGTGAGTCTACCTCTGTGGATCCGGAATGAATTCAGTTAGAAAACAACTGTTAATTCACAGGAGGTGCTGGACACAAAGGCAGGATCTCCAGCCACTAGTCACCCCTTTCAGTAGGGTTGTGCTCATTAGTAACAGCTTCTCCAACTTGACTGGCATTAAAAATGGCAGAAATTAAAAGGGAGGAATTACTGAAAACATGAAACCTCCTTTGAGTAGGTCTCGCTGATGCATCTGCATTTGCTAACCATGGGAACTCTAAATACAGAAAGCTACAATCTTAGAGATTTATTTTTTGTAGAAAAAGGGGCGGTGTGACCCAGTTCTAGTCAGTGAGCCAGTGGAGGTGGGCTGCTTCCAAACATTTGCTTGTGCCTTCCTTCTCACTGAGGTCGGTGGCATTGCAGTCTGAAGAATCCTGAAGCAATAACAACAAGGACAAAGCCCATAGATTAGTGGTAGCAAGAGGAAAGATAAGAATGTCTTGGATCACGGATCCCTGATGATATCACTGGTGAGTTAGTCCTGGATGGCAGAAAACTGAGTCGCTTTAAAGACTTCTCTATTTTTATTTTATGCTTCTGATTGTTTGCCTGTGTATTTGTAAGTGCGCTATGCACATAACTGGTTCTGGTGGGTGTCAGATGCGTCACGTCTATGCAGTGATAACACAGTCTCAGCTGCCTGTTTTCTCTTTTCCTGTGTGTTGTCAGTGCAGTGCTGGTTCTCTAACAAGGCTGAAAAGTGTCAGTTTCTTGACAAGCCTCATGGATGCAGGCTGTAGACCAACAATCAATAAGGGAGGGAAACTCCTGTGCGGTGCAGTGGAATGAGGAGACTCCTCAAGTTAAGAGCTGACCTACTGTTTAAAAATCAGGTTTCAGTCTCCATCATGTCTTCCTGGTCTATGTAGAGACTGTTAGTCACTGCTTACCCCTTGTAAGCATCAAGATCTGATTGAGTGAGGACGAAAGATGGGATTTCTTCCACAAAACCTTACATATGTGATTACAGCTAGTCATTCCAATGAGAGAAGCAGTTGCCAGCATTAAGAGTTCTAACTGCAGCCAAAAATTCTTAAAACTGTTTATTGCTTTATTCTTAACCTGGGTAAGATATCATGAATACATATTCACACACATACACATACATGCACACATAGATATGTATATATGTGCAATTTCTCATTTTTTTGAGGTGCAATTCCTCATTCTAGTGTGGTGGTTCTCAATTAGACATAATTTTGTTTCATCCTTCCTTTGGGGACATTTGGCAATGTCTGGATCCGGTTTTGGTTGTCACAGTTGTGGGCAGTTCACAGATAAAAGTTAGGGACTCTGCTTGACCTGGGTTGCATAGGGCAGCCCCCTATTTCAGCAAAGAACTCTTTGGTGTCCTACATCCCCAAATGTCAGTAGTGTTGAGGTCAGAAAGAAGCTCTGAGAGGCTTGTCTCATTTCCTATTTTATAACATTGAGTCACAGAACACAATTATTTTTTCCCCTGAGGTTGTGAGCTCAGGTTGCCTGTATAATCACTGTAGCAACTTTTCCTCGGTAAATATCTAGACGTCTGTGAAGGCCTAAACTAAAATGAGGTCTGAGGACTGTGAAAGCACACAGCAAGAGCAAAGAGGACAGTACTGACCCATACAGGGACTTCTCATAGAAACATGGAACAGTCAGTCTTCTGCTTTGGCTTGGCCCCACAATGCCTGGCACTGCCATCTTTCCTTTTAAGTATACTTCATTTCCCCTGGCCAGGCTACAAGCTCTTTAGGCCCAGTGTTCCATTTACTGTCTTGGCTTCCTAGCCTACATGCCACCCTGAGTTTGTAGGTTCTCAGCCCATCACTGTTGCAAAGCCTGAGACAGTTGGACAGAGTGAAACTTCCTGAATGAATTTTGACTTGTCCAGCAGGAGCTCTGGTGATTTGAGCACTGTAGGTCAGAAGGAAAGAATATGATTTATGTTATAGCATTTTCACATTTTACTAAAATGGCCACGAGATGGAAACTAAATTTTTTATTTGGATTATAGACTACTTATTGTAAGAAAATGTATCTTGAGCTGAGATAATTTTTTTTATTCATTCGGGTGTTGATTTCTTCCTTTTCTTTTATAAATTTTATCAAACTTGAAGAAAGTCAAAGAATAATGCATTGACTATGAGCTGAATTTTTTTTTTGTTATTTCCCAGGTTCCACACCAGCACTGTCTTGCCTCAGGATTAATCTCAACTTTTTTTGGCATTGTGCACTTTGGGGGCTGGTTTTATTTATGGAAACCACCTGTAATATATTATTTCCTGTATTAAAAAGTCAGGGTAACTAAGGAGGATGGAGCTCTGTGGCAGTGCACTTGTCTAGTGTGCATGAGGCCTTGTGGGTCAATCCCCAGTATTGAAAAAAATCAGCATTAATAAAGTAAAACATCTTGTTACATTCAGCTTAAGAGTATCATTCACATGGAATTTTTTAGTTTTTCAAATCTAGGGTCAGATATTTTCCTATAATAATTTTGTAAAAGAAGGACGTAAAAACTACTTAAAGAGGGGAGTATTATTTTTGACATATATGCTTTGCTTAATGAATACATGATGTTGGCTTTTCTTGAAGGAATTCATGGTGAGTAGTTTTTTGAAATTTACTCAGATGAAAATGGAACAAACTTATGGGAATTATTGGAATAATTTTTCTGTGTGCTTTATAGAAATATCTTTATTTGTTTGTTTTAAGATAAAAATTCAAGGTAATGAAAATGTGCTTCTGCCGGGTGAACCTCAGAGCCGTGAGGGCGTCTACATACAACAGCAATAGGTGGCTCCTGTGACCTGTCACTCAGTCACTTCTAAGCCAGATTTATTTCCTGTGGAGTAGACAGTATTCCACATGTGTTTATTGTTAAAGTCATATCTGCTTCTGTAGTTTTTCCTTTCTTCTTTTGAGATAGCATTTTATATAGCCCAGAATGGCCTGGAACTCCTAAGGATGGCTTTGAATTCCTAATTCTCCTGCCTTCACTTTCCATGGATTATAGGCATGTACTACCATACTTGGTTTATAATCTCTTTTCAAATTTGTATGTATATGTGTGTGCTTGTGTGTATGTATGTATGTATGTATGTATGTATGTATGTATGTATATGTGTTTGTGTGTGTGAGTGTGTGTGTGTGTTTGTGTGTGTGTTTGTATATATGCCTATAATATGTGGAGGCCAAAAGATGGCATATATATATAATTGTCACTTAAGGAATTTAGAGCTTGGCTGGTGGCCACTAAGCTCTAAGTATCCTCCCGTCTCTGGCTCAGTAGTCCTGGGGTGACAGGCTCCTGCATGGTCATTCCTAGCTTTTTTTGTAGGTTCTAGGATCTGAACTCAGATCCCTATGCTTATATAGCAAGTGCTATTATCCACTTAGCTATCTCTCCAGCCTCATAATCTTCCTTTCTAAACCAAAGGAAAGTTCATTCTTTGGTCCTATTGACACTGTGGATTACACTGGAGAATATTATGTTAATGTACCAAGCACATGAAACAAATACTGTATGATCTCACTCACATATGGAACCTAAAAATGTCAAAAGCATAAAAACAGGTCTCTCTCTCTCTCTCTCTCTCTCTCTCTCTCTCTCTCTCTCTCTCTCTCTCTCTCTCTGTGTGTTTACCAGAAGTCTAAGGTGGGAGAAATAGATATTTTAAAAGGTATAAAGTTGCAATCACAAGCGTTGCAGACCTCATGTATAGCATGGTGACTATAGGCAATTATATATTGTATACTGGAATTGCAGTAAAATAGATCTTTTTTAAACCAGACATTGGCTGGCCACTTTCACTAGTTCTGAGCCACCACATCTTGTAGGCAGGACAGATTATAGTTGGGAGATTTTGTGGCTGGCTTAGTTTACAAGTTTCTCTTTCCAAAGCTTATAGATTACTTTCTCATGCCAAAGAGACCAGAATGCAGAGATGAAGGTTCTAAGCCTATGCCAGGTCAGTGTCTCTACATTCAATGAGCTATGTGAAAATTGTCCTCAGCAATGGGTCCTGATGTCAGTTTTCAGAGAGCAACTTTCTTGAGGCCCACACCAAAAGAGAGAGCCCATGACCTACAGTGCCTCAATGTCCAGGAACCAGAGACTGGGGATAGCCCAAAGTCTTAAGGTAGAACCAAATAAGTCTGACAAAACAAAAAACCATACAAACAAACAAAAATAAAGAAATTATTTCTAGGCCGGGCGTTGGTGGCACATGCCTTTAATCCCAGCACTCGGGAGGGAGAGGCAGAAGGATCTCTGTGAGTTTGAGGCTCAAATAGATCATCAATCTATTTGTCTATCTGTCTGTCTATCTGTCTATCTATCTATCTATCTATCTATCTATCTATCTATCTATCTATCTACCTACCTGCCTACCTGTATGAACACTGAATATACATGATTTGTTTTCAAGCAATTCTACTCCAGCAAGCTGGAAAACATGCTCTCCCAACTCGCCTTAGACTTTAGAAGAGGATAGAAGAACTAGTGTGTCACAGAGCATTCATGGTGAGTACATCTTGAATTGAATCAGTTGGAATCAGTGTTAGAAACTTTTTGGCACCCTTCATGTCAAAATCAATCTCAATCTGCATTGGTGAGTGTAGGAAGCACATATTGTCTGAGGACTGTTTTCTGGAGTGCACTCAAGTCTAGAGTTCTACACAGATGTTTCATCTTGGGGGAAGTTATTTCAGCATTCAAATAATTTCTGTGCAATTTCAGCTTCATTTCCACAATTCATTAATGTTAGCTTTATGAAAATCTCAACCAGAAGAACTGTAAAAAATCACAATGTGTCTTGATTTAAAAATCATATCAAATTATAAGCATTCATTCTATGCCTTTAAAACAGTGACATTCTTAAAGCTTTTAGAAGAATCTTGTTTTGACTCAGAACTGAAGCAGATCAGACATTTCATTAACTAAGAGGAAGGCGCTCTGTAATGAGTTGCTTTCCGAACTTGAGGCTGTCATGGTCTTGTTGCCTGTCTGGCATGGTAGGGTTGCAGATGAGCACCCAGGTCGTGTGGCACTTAGGTATCTCTGCCGAACAGCACAAACATTCTCCTGGTTTGCCTTTCATTTGTTTGGATTCTTAGAAAAGAGTTCTTTAAATAATATCATCTTAATGAAGGACATCTTTTTTCTCAAAAGTTGTCAGTCTTAGAGTCCTGACTGAGTTCCTAACAATGCTTGATGACATCTGGGGGACTCATGGAAAAGTACCAGATGGGTAATGGGTGCTGAGAAATGACACAAATGAGAAAATGAGAAAAGCGCATTTCCCACCACATAGAACATCTGCTCACAGTGACACATAACAGACTGGATGTGTCATTTTCAAAGACAGATTCCTCTTCCAGCAACCAGGGTCATGGTGCTGTCTTTGAATTGATTTTATAGAAGATAACTTTATTATGCTTTTCAAATTGTGACACAATATTCATATGAATTTATGAAATACAGCATGACAGTTCAGTACATGTATACAGCATATAGTGATCAAATCAAGGTAAGAAATACTTCCATCTCCTCAAACTAGTATTTCCATGTGTCGGGACTTTTCACACACTTCTTGTTGTGAAATATAGTATAGGTTGTTGTAGAAAACTATTGCCTTACTGCTGTAGAAACCAGAACACATTTCTTTTGTTTTTCTCTACTTCTGTGCTTTGGTTGTAAACCCATTCTGTCTTTCATCCCTGCTATGTTCCAATCTCTAATGACTGTTCTTTAACTACACTTGTCTGTGAGACCAACTTTTTGTTTCTTGTAGAATGAGAACATGTGATACTTTTGTTCTGGTTTCTGGTCTTCTCTCACTTTGTATGGTGTCTTCAAGTTTATTGCCTCAGATTATTTATTGACTGTTGAGGATTGTGCTGCACAAGCATGGAGGCACCTGTCAAGTATAATGATATGATTTGTTTTGGATTGTATGATCATGAGGCTGTTCCATTGTGTTCTCTTTACCACGATGGTCATACGAACTTGCATTCCTACAAACAGTGTATAAGAGGGCCTCGTTTTCAGCATCCTCACGAGCATTTTCCTTCCCGTTTGGTCTTTTTGGTAGTGGCAATTCTACCTGGATTGAGGTTCTATTTCATTATGTCTTACAGTCCTTCTGACTGTATTTGTCTGATGGTCAATGATGCGCAATATTTGTGTGTGTGCTTGTTGGCCACGCGTGCATCTTTTGAGAAATGTTTGTTTAGTATGTTTGCCTATTCTTTATAATTCTAAAAATGTGTGGGTTGCCTGAGTTATATAGTCTAGATAGCAATCCCACACAAGTTTAATAGTTTGCAAATATTTTCACCACCTTGACTCACTCTGTGGACTGTGAAGAAGCTCCCTAAATGAGTTTAATTTTGCTGTTGATACCTGTGCCTTTAGGGTCCCTGCCAAAAATGTCTTTGGCTCCACCAACATTTTACAACATTCCCCATATGTTCTGTTGTAATAATTTTATAACCTCAAGTCTTGCATTTACATTAAAAAACTACATTGAGTTTATTTTTGTGTTTGGTATGAGATGGGGATTTGGTTTCATTCCAGTCTTCTTTTTTCGTATAACCATTTTTTTTTTACTACCAAGCTTTGCTGAAGAGAGCATCCTTTCTTTACTATATCATATTGTGGTATTTGTAAAGAATAACCATCCCTGCATCTCTGGGATCAAACCCATTTGATCATGTTGGATGATCTTTTTGATGTGTTCTTGGATTTGGTTTGCCAGTATCTTATTGAGTATTTTTGAATCAATGTTCATGAAGGATATTGGTTTGTAGTTCTCTTTTTTGTTGAGTTTTTGTGTGATGTGTATGAGAATTACTGTGGCCTCATAAAATGAATTTGGCAATGGTCCCTCTGTTTCTATTTTATGGAATAATTTGAGTAATATTGATATTAGCTCTTCTTTAAATCCTGGGACTTTCTACTACATTAGATTTCCATATAACCCACCCCCCACAATGTCCTGCAGTTCCAAGTGTCTGTTACTATACTTCCTCTCTCCATCCCTCCCCCCATATCTGACCCCCCTGTTCTCATTCCTATCTGCTTCCAGTCCATCCACAAAGTCTATTCTATTTCCCCTTCCAAGTGTCACCCTTAGAGCCTTCCTTGTCATTTAGCATTTCTGGTCTCTGGGTTGAATCAAGATTATCATTTTCTTAACAGTTAATATCCACTTATAAGTGAGTACATACCATGTTTGTCTTTTGTAGCCATTGTTAATGGCCTAGCTTTCTTGATTTTTTTAAATCAGGAAGTTTATTATTAATATATAAACACTACTGCTTTGTGTGTTTGTTTTAGGTCAGAACTTTATTCAGTATGTCAGTACAAAGGGTTTTGTAATGGGCTAGTATTTTTTCTATGTATGGAGCCATGTCATTTGCAAACATAAATTGTTTTATTTCCCCCTTCCAATTGGAATGGCTTATCTCTTTTACTGACTAAATGAGCTCACTAAAATGTCTATAACTTACTGAATAAGACTGATAAAAGTAAGCATCCTTGTTTAGTTCCAGACCGTAGACAGGAAAATGTAGTTTGTCCAGCATATCTATTGTTTCTTATAGCCCATCCAGACCCCTTTCCATAATGTAGCAATACTTCCCTGGTAGCTATTAACCCCAGATGTAGATAAGTTTATGTTCGAATCTATTTAATGAGATTTCTATTTTATAGTATTGGATATATCTTTGGAAAGTTAGTTTGCAATTTTAGTTTCTAATGTACCCAGAATTTCTGTAGTTCTTACCACCTCTAGGCATGGGTGAGCTTGTATAATTAGCATTGTGTAGGTATTTGCTCCTCTCTGCCAAGTGGAACCTCATCCTCTTTACTGTGTCCTTACTTGCCCACCTTTCACCCTTCCCCACATTTCAATGAATTAGCTCACATAGGGTCTTCCATTTTTGCTTAATGCAGGGCCCCACAGAGACTTCTGTGTGGTTAGGACTGCTAGTTTGTGAGAAAGAGCATTTTCTCCTAGAGTGTCATGTTCTATTCTCTCATCTGCAGATCCATTAGGAAAGTTTTTGGTCTGAGTCTCACCCCTGCCGCCGTGTGTGTGTGTGTGTGTGTGTGTGTGTGTGTGTGTGTGTGTGTGTGTGTGTGTTTGTGCTCAGGCATGTGTATGAGTGCGAACCTGAGGAAGCCAATGTCATCAGACACTCTGGATCTGGAATTACAGGTGGTTGGGAACCACGGGTGTGCATCCTGTGAACTGAATTCTGGTCTTCAACGGGAGCAGTAGATGCTCTTAAGAGCTGAGCCATCTCTCCCCAGCCCTACCAAGTTTTCTTTTTAAAGAAATAAAAGTTTACTTTGTTTATGGAAATTGAGGCACTTATACCCATTTACGGCTCCTGGGAAGACAGCTTCTTCTTTTATTCCTTGGTTTCCTCTCCATCTTTCCCAGACTAGGCCTTGGGATCCAGCTTGTGTCTTCTTTAGTTTTTTTTTTTTTTTTTTTTCAAGAAAGCTACCATCTTAAGAGTTTTTGGTGATATCATGGGCTCTGTATAAAAAGTCTGGATTCTCAGTTTTACCTGCCTTTGCTACTGACTAATTGCATTCCTTTAGGTAATATGTCTATGCTATCATGCTTTAGTTTTTACAATGTTATAGCACAGATTATAGTCTTGTCTACTTTATAGGCTTATACTTGGAACCACATGAGTTCACAATTGGAAGCTACAGCATGCAATCTATGAGTGTAGCTTTTATCTGACTCATAGTGGATGCTAGGTCCTGGATACCTGTTGTCTGGTTACATGAGTGTTCCAAATTAGCTGGTATAGGAAATAGAAAGAGCCTTTTCCACTCTGCACTGTCCCCTAAGTCTGTCCTTCCTAGTTGCTTTAAGAACTCTTATTATGTGTTAGGAGAGCATTAACTCAGTGGCATCTTTTCTGGAAAGTTCTGTCTCAACTTCTCCTGATGCTCAGTACCTTGTGATTCTTGGCCAGTGTGAGCCTGTAGGCCCTGGGCTGTACTGACATAGGGAATATACTGAATCATTATGCCCATCCTTTACTCTTATGAGCTTTAGGTCAGGCAATTAGCCACAGGTTACAAATCTGTGCATCCCCAGGGGAAACATGAAACACTAAGAAAGTGAGCACAATCACCAAGTGATTGACGTGAAGGTAGAAAATCCAGGGAGCTTTGTAACCAAGCATAGACAACATCCAGAATGACTTGGTTTCTCCCTCCCTGAGATGTGGGACATTGGATATCACTTTCTCCAAGCCTTGGCAGAAGTAGTGCTCAGTGATTAATCATATGTGACCTGAGTCATGTCTGGAAATCCCAAAGTCAGCATGTCTGTTGAGCTTTCTTCTGAGACTGTCAACATAGTCTATCAAATTATAGAACCTTCTACATCCAGATGAATTTGATGTCAGTCCTCTATTTCCCTGAGTTCTCTTAGAACTCAGCCATATTTTTAAACACACTGATAAAATACAAGTCCTTTGCCATACTACTGTCACCCATATTCAGAGAGCCCAGTTTGGACCTATGCAGGTTCCCCCGGATGTCAGTTCAGAGTCTGAGCTCCCACTAGCTCAGGTCAGCTGTCTTTGTGAGTATCCCCAAGTGGTCTTGCCCACTTCGCTCATACTATTGTTCCTCCCTCTCTTTGATTGGACTCTGGGAGCTGGGCCCAATACTTAGCCGTGTATCTCTGCATCTGCTTCTATCAGTTTCTGGATGAAGGCTCTATGATGATAATTCAGGTAGCCATCAATCTGATTATAGTGGAAGGCCATCTCAGGCACCCTCTCTACTAATGCTTAGGATCTTAGCTTGGGCAGTCTTGGGACCACAGGCTGTTGCACCAGGGTTTATCCCTAGTGCTTGAATTGGATTTTTGGAGCCCATTCTCTTTGGAGGGACACCTTGGTCAGCCTAGATATGGGGGGGTGACCTTGGTCATGTCTCAAATTGATGTGCCAGACTTCCTTGACTCCCTATGGGATGCCTCACCCTCTCTGAAGAGTACATAGGGGAGTGAGGTGGGGAGAAGGAGGGGAGGGAATGGGAACTGGCATTGGTATGTAAAATGAGAAAATATTGTTTTAAAATGAAATAAAGATTAAAAAAATCCAAGTCCTTTGATTCAGAAGGTCCAGGTTTAGGGACATATAAAAAGGCTGAAGGATCATTTCAGAAGAAGAGGTGAAAGACTGTAAGAGCCAGAGGATAACAGGGCAATTGCACACACAAACTAACAGCATGCACCAGAGCTGTGCAAGCTCAAACTAGAACAAATCCCAGCATGGAGGTAGGAGATGTTCATGAAGTCCCACCCATATCTGGAGATTAGTAGATATCTACTGGGAGAGGGAGAATTAGTTTTCTTTAAGGGTGTGGTCCCCCTTAGATCAGACATGCTCTAGTGGAAGGCAAACATCGAAGTATAAGGGCAGCACAAACTGAATTTGATGGTTAAAACAAAGAGACACATAAGAAGACATAGAGTTGGGTGGGTAGGGAAGGTAGGGTTAATCTGGGAAGAATTGGGGGAAGAGGGTGAATATGATCAAAGTACATTGAACAAAATTCTCAAAGAGCTAATGAAAGAATACAAAAGAGAAGCAATTAAACTAGTGCAAGAAGAACTTGCAAGCACAGAAATCTTTCATGCATTGCTACTCATAGTTGCAAATTCAATCTGTATCAATCTATATAGATTAAACCAGAAAGCAAAAGACCAAGAGCGAGATGCTGTGCTTTCTGCGTTAGCACAGGGAATCCTCGAAATAGTGTTATGAAGAGGCATTACTGTTCTTTCAATATTATCAATTCACAGATGACACATGAAGGCTGAGCATGATGACTCACTTTAATACAGACAGCTTAGAAATTGGGAAGCCATGATTTGGATGCTTATTAGCTAGACACAGATCTGATAACTTACCTGGGCTGCTGAGGCAAGAATTCTTACCCAGTTCAAAATGTTTCTCACTGCCCAAGAAAGAACTGGTTCCTGTGTAGAGGCACTGATGAAAGTTATTTCAAAAGCAACAAAATGTATAAGAACTATAGAGTAATGGAGAGTGGGAAAGAGATAAGTGAGAAATAAGATACTGGAGTGGAATATGGCAGATACTGTGCTGCCTGGATTTATTTTTTGTCAACTTGATATAATCTGGAGTCATCTGAGAGGAAGGAATCTCTAAATCAACTGAGCAAAGCTCATACGAAGTCACAAATAGTGAAGCAGCAAGCACAGGGCCTACACCAGTCTGTACGAGGTCCTTTGTGTGTATATTGTAGCTTCCAGTTTAATATTTTTATTGGATTTCTGAATGTGTTAATGAAGTCTCTTGAGACTTCTCTCGGGGCTTTTTTCCTTGTATTGGTTCCATGTCCAACTTCAATGCTGTGTTTTTTGTTGTTGCTTTATCTTATTATATTTTATTTTGTTATGTTTTATAGTTAAGGAAAAGAATTAAAAAACTTAAAACCTTATTAAAAAAGATAGAAGAGAGAAAGAGAGAGGAAGAAAGAAAGGGGAAATGTCTCCATAATATTGGGTTGTAGGCAAGCCTGGAACGTATTTTCTTAATTGCTGATTGATGGGGAGGCTTCAGTGTGTTGTGGGTGGTGCCGTGCGTGAGCTGGTGGTCCTGGCTGCTGTAAGAGAGCAGGGTGAGTAAGTTCTGAATAGCGAGCATGTAAGAAGTGCTCCTCCCTGACCTCTGCTTCAGTTCCTGTCTTCAGGTCCTGTCCTGCTTGAGTTCCTACCCTTTATGCCCTCCGCGATGGACTGTTTACTTGAAGTATAAGAGAAAATAAACCCTTTCTTCCAGACAGTTCTTTTGATCATAGTATTTCATCCCAGCAGTAGAAACACAAGCTAAGACAGATACTGAAAGCACTCATCCACAAACATAACAGTGCTGTTGTCAAGGGGAGCCTTAGTTAAAACAGGGAAGATGGAGGAGAGAGCAATTCTACAGTTGCAGAAGAAGAGGAGCACACTTTGCAGGAAGTAGAATTCAAGAACCTTTGGCCCCAGAGCCCGGCTTTCCCCTTCCAACACCAAGCCCTGGAAAGTGGTGTGCACGCTAGAGATAGCCAAATGGGCCCAATTATGAGTTACTTTTTCAAAAAGAGATTCGATAGTAGCCATCATTATGAAGAAATATTACTAAAAACTGTACCTATTTTATTTTTTCATAGATGGATGCCATTTAACATAGAAATATTAGTTGAGAGGAAAATCTTTTTTATTAGATCATATATTCCTACTTTTGGTTGGAATAACCATATGGTTTGGGTTTGTTAACGCTCATTAAAATAATTACATTCACATGTGGTTTTCCAAATGATTCAACATTCATAGTGAATGTTCACCTAGTACTTCATGTAAGTCATGTGATAGAAACTAAAACAATCCTTGACAAAAACCATAATCACAAACAATGGTGGCAAATATTTATTTAGAAATGTTTCTTTGGCTATATTTCATCTCCTATATATTCTGTCAACCGTAGCAAATGAAAATTTTCACAACTTTATGAAATAGAGACTTTGCTTAAGGAGATTAAGTAAATTTCACAATAAAATCAGCAATTAAAATTCTGACCATGAGATCAACGTAATTCCTAACTATATTCTAAATATCCTTTTATCTAAGATAAGCACAGCTCTCACCCCTCATGCTTCCCTTTACAACAAATGGAAATTATTACAGAAAATCACAGCTGGACACAATGCAGAGATCAGTGGATGACATGGCTACATCTGCACAGCTCCTGCATCTATTGCTCAGGAACAACTTGGAGGAGGGTTCAGAAAGGTTGTAAGAATCACAGTTTGCCATGAGACTGCCTATCTTAGAATTGACTTCATAAATAAGACCTGAACAATGGCAACATTAATAGACATGTTTACAAGGAAGGTAGGATAATCTTATGAGGACCCATTTTTAGGTGAATAACTACAGACAACTAGTGACCACTGAGGAGGGTGAACTAGCCTTTTCCAAGCATTAATTTCCTAATTGGTTACCAACACAAAGTGGTCAGCCTTGAAACCATAGGTACATAGAAAAAAAAGATGATTCATCAGGTCTCATTTTTATATTTGTGCAAATATATGTAGTAATAATAATAAACAAACACCTGAGGATGAGGGGAGACATGGGAGGGGTTGATATTCACCACCTCTGGCTCTTACAAATTTTCTGTCCCCTCTTCCTGATGATCGGGAGCCTATGGAGAGAGGCAGGCAGGGGTGAGGACTTGGGGGCAGTATTGGGTGGATAGGGAGAAATTCAAGCCGGGAGTCACTCTGCTGGTCTGTCCTCTTTCAGACCACATGCTCTGTGATTATGTGCTTCCTTCTCAAGCTGTTCAAGGTTGATGTTCAGAAATACACTTTGGATACAATAACTAAGGTCAAGAACCAAAGGGAAGCCAGAAAGCCCTCCAACAGTACTACTCAGGCTTACATCCTTATTTTCAAAGAGGAAGCAGAGATTCAGTTACAATTTACTGTCTACAAAGCAGAATAGAGAATGAGCTTTAGGTCTGGTCCCTTCAAATATAAGCCACATATTGGACACTAAATGAGAAAGGGAAGATTGTGACTTGATGGTGATGTGTTTGTGTGTCAAGTTGACAAGTAGTAAATTGTGCTGATTAGTTTTATGCCAACTAGACACAAGCTAAATTTGTCTGAGAGGAAGGAACTACAATTAAGAAAATACCTCCACAAGATCAGGCTGTAGGGTAGCCTGGAGGGCATTTTCTTAACTAGTGATTGATAGAGGAGGGTCTACACCATTGTGGGTGGTACTATCCCTGGGCTGGCAGTCCTGGGTTCTCTAAGAGAGCAGGTTAAGCAAGATGGTAAGCACTACATCTCCATGGCCTCTGCATCAGCTTCTGCTTCCAGGTTTTGGCTCTGTTTGAGTTCATGTTTTGACTTCAATGATGAACAGTGATTTCTAAGTGTAACCCAAATTAACCCCTTCCCTCCCACATTGCTTTGGTCATGGTGCTTCTTCACAGAAATGACAGTCCTAATGAGGAAAGACACTATCCTTGAAGTCCTTCTGAATGTCTATATAGAAGAATTCACTTGATCAGTAAACACAATCTACCTACTGAGACCCAGCTAACTTGCTCTAGTAAAGGTACCATACCTGTTGCTACTGTTGCAAGTATGGGATAAACTGGGTCTGGTTCCTGGTAGTCATTGCCAGCAGCAGGTAAAACATCAAGGATAGTGTTAATCTGTTTTCTTCCCAGAATATAATACATGTTTGATGTACTAATTTGGCTGACGTAGTGGCCTTACTCACAATCTGAAAGTCCTATACTTTAGTTGAGTCTTAGGCTTGATACTTTCCTTCACTGTATTTGTTTTTTCCCCCTTTTTATATCGTCTCACTTGGCTTAGGCTGGCCTCAAACTTACTGTGAACCAAGGATGACCTTGAACTCCCATTCCTCCTTATCAGTTTCCCAAGTATTGGGATGACAAGTGTGCATGGTTATTCTTGGTCCATGTGACACTGCAGATCCAATCCAAGGCTTTGTCCATGTTTGGCAGCCACTCTACCTACTGAGCCCAACTTTCAGGAGATAAAAGTTTCCTCCTAGGCTTTTAAGAAACTCTGACCTCAGTCTGCTGGTACTTTACTGAGAATTTTTACATCTATGTTCATAAGGGATCTTGGTAGGTAATTTTGTTCTTCTGTTGGGTCTTTGATTTAGGCAATAGGGTAACTATGACCCGAGAAGAATTATGCAACATTCCTTAAGTTTCTATTTTGTGGGACAATTTTAACAGAATGGGTGTTGTATCTTCTTTGAAGACCTGGTAGAATTCTGCACTGAATCCATCTGGTCCTGGTCTCTCTTTGGTGAGAAACTTTAAACGACTGCTTCTCTTTACTAGGGGCTCCAGGTCTGTCTGAATTGCCTATCTGATCTTGATTTCACTTTAGAACATCGTATATATAAATAAATTTACTCATTTCTTTTAAAATTTCCAAGTTGGTGAAGTAAGATTTTAAAAATGTGTCCTGATGATTCTCTATATTTCCTCAGTATCTGTTGTGATGCCCCTCTTTCACCTCTGATTTTATTAATTTGGATATTCTCTGTCTTCATAGTTAGTTTGACAAGAGTTCATTGATATTATTGTTTTTCTTAAAGGACCAGCTCTTCATTTCATTGATTCTTTGTATTGTTTTAATTTTGTTTCTAATTTTATCGATTTCAGCCCGAGTTTGTTTCTTGTCAATTCCTTTTGGAAATTATTTCTTCTTGTTATAGAGCCTTCAGGCATGCTATTAAATTGCTAATTTTAAAAAATTCTTTGTAAAAATATAAGCACTAAGTGCTATGGACTTGCCTCTCAGAACTGCTCTCATTTAGTTCAAAAGTTTTAGGTGTGATGTTTTATTTTTATTCAATTAAAAAAAGTGTTTAATTTTATTCTTCATTTCCAGCTTGGTTAATTTTTTTTTGTTTAGTGGTGAGTTGTTTAGTTTCCAAAAGTTTGTAAATTTTTCTTTGTTGTTGTTGTTGTTGATATCCAGCTTTACCTACAACACTTCCTTTTCTCTTTGGTTGTTATTCTTTGATACAGTCATGGTTCCCACTGACAGTTTTTGAATACAAAGTCTTCACAATCATTTTTCCCCATGAAGCTTTTTGTTGTGTGGAATTCTACAGTGCATCTCTGTGTAGTTCATTCGGCACTGCTGCAAGCTCCCCAGTGCACTGCATCCGCAGGCTTAGGGTTCTGATACTCCACCGTCTGCCGTTGATGGGTCTCATTTGTGGCACTCTGTCAGTAATTCATTGGCAACATTTCATTCCATAGTTCTCCCACTGATCACTTCTGTTTTCAATAGTCATAGGTTGGGAATGCAAAGACATCAACTTTAAAACTCTCAGCTGGGAGGAGTAGGGGGAGGGGAAACTATGGTTGGATTAGGGAGAAAAGAATTTATTAAACAATAAAATAAAAAACAGAACTTTCATCCTGTCATGTAACAACATTGTTGGAGAACAGTTTTAGGAACAACACACAGGGGAGGCGTGACCAGAAGGACAGCACAAGGGAAGATGCTGAACCGAAATACAATTTCAGTAAGGTATTTAATTGTCCCTGTAAGCATAACTCCACCTGGGATGTCCTTTTGGAAGTGTCCTTCTTTAATGTAAGGAAGGCAGAATATTCTTCTACCTCATAGAGGAAAATGAGGGTGGTACACCACAGTAATCATTGCAATATCAAATGAAATAATTCACCTAAAGTGTTTGATAGAGTTCCTGGCACCAGTAAACATCCCAAACTTTCAATAGTCATTTTTGCTTTTTCTTAAAAATTTGCCCAAGTCCATCACACAGAATTTGCCAGGTAATTGGGTAAGGATGACCTGATATTTGAATGGTATGGACTTTGGGAATATATGAAAGTCAGGGTTCCTATAAGAAGTGGCATGAAGTAACTGCACCTATGTCTGGCCTGTGCTCTTTGCTTCTGAAGCTGCAGACAAGTTTATCACAGAAGAACTGACCCTCATAATCCTTTCTCTGCACACGGTTTCCTTTTTTGTTTTTCTCTATGAGTTCAGTTCCACTAAGTCTCGCATTATATTCTGCCACGCGAAGAAGAAAGCTGTGCACCTTCAGGAAAAAAGCACTGATTTGGTAGGAGTGAAACTATTTATGTACATCTCCCTCTTACTTGGAATTAATGAACTCAGATTTTTGTTTTAACTTATGGACAGATGGCTGATTTTATCTGATCTAAGATAAGTCACTTGCAAGGGTGGTGATGTTAACTCATGGTCCTTTCTTATTTTATGGATGCATATTGTTTTAATATATTTAATATTTTCATTATTTTTTGAAATTTTCATGTAATAATTTTTATCTCATTTGCCCCCACTTCTCCCTTTAACTCCTCCAAGATTCAGCCACCACACTAACCCACCAATTTCATGCCTTCTTATTTTTATAACTATCCAATTGAGTCCAAATTGTTCTGCCCATATACTCCTGGGTGTAGGGCTTTCTACTTGAGAGTGGTAAACCTACCAGGGGCCTCACTCTTAAATAAAACTGATTCTTCCTCCTCCAGAAACCATCAGATGTCCATTATGGGTGGGGGCTGGTGAATTCCTTCTCTACCTGTGTTGGAATGTTGACTGGCTTGGTTTTGTGCAGTCAAACACAGGTGCCCTGAACACATGAGTGCTGCAGTCTTATACCTAGAAGATATTTTTTTGCTCTGCTCCTTCTTGACTTCTGGCTCTTATATTTATATCTGTTCTTCCTTGATTGTATCAGTTCCTTTGGGACAGTGTGATATTGATGTCCCATTTATAGTTAAGCACTCCACGACTCTTTTTAGACAGTTGAGTAGCTGTGGGTGAATACTTTCTACCACACCAAGGAACTTCTCCCATGAGATCTGAGAGCAGCACTAATCCATGGGTAGAGAGATACAGACTTACAAGATGGTCGATGCCATATCTATTTAGCAGAACGATAGTTGTAGGTTCACCCCTGGGGTCTGTATGTTCCTCAAACATGGTTCTTGGCCAGATTTCTTGTACCAGACATGTGTTTCCTCCTGCGGAGTGGCTTTCAAACCCAATGGAAAGGAGCTGGCTACCCCCATAGCATTTATGCCAGTCCTTTACTCATGGGCACATCCTGTTATACTGATCATCATTGCATCTCTCAGGTTCACAGCAGGGTAAGACTGCTAATGACTCGCCTCTCTCCACCAGCCAAGCACGTGGTACCTCTTAGTAATGAAAGCTACCCAGCAGGGAGGAATTTCCTGGTCAGCACCAGTGTGAGTACCTCTGTGTTCTGGGACTAATGTGCATGGTGTCTTCAGGTTTCCCACTAAGTTCTACCTAGCAGCCAGGAATTAATGATACTAGCCTGTATTGTTTTGGAGGGAAAGGCTTCTTTGGGGCTTCTCTGCTTAACAACTTGAGGGTAGCTATTCCACATCTGGTGCTAAACTTTCTATCCTGTAGCCTATGTTATTCCCTATGGAGAAAAACTCCAACTAAATTCTTTTATATAAGCATGTGTGTGTATCTCTCTCTCTCTCTCTCTCTCTCTCTCTCTCTCTCTCTCTCTCTCTCTCTGTATGTGTGTGAATTAAGCTTACCAAATAGTAAATTTCTGTATGGCTTTTTCAAATATTCTCATTATTGGTTATCCCTCACTAAGGGGTAGTGGTGGATATTATTAACGTCTTAGGGCAGAACAAATTAAATGCATGTACATGGCATCTACTGCCCCTAAAAGAAAATGTTCTCAGTGTATCACATTGAATCTTACTTAGAAAGATTTTAATGTCCTTCTAGTAGACACGTAGAGGCAAGTCCTTTGTTCTCAAGAATACGCTAAAGGGTTATAAAAGGTAATGTCTTCTCTGTAAAGAACTCCAGGAGAAAAACTGTCCAGATTCAGGTACTGGGGCTTCCATTTGGTCTTTTCTGAAGAAAGCCTGCTGAACTCTTTAGTGAGTTAGCACATGTAAACTTCTTTGCTGATTTTCCAGTCTCTGCCCCGTGACAGTAAGTGTGAATCAATTCAGTGACATTTTTACACGGAGCCTGAAAAATTGGATATTTCAAAAGCCAACCCTCACAAACCCCACAGGCCTTTCTTCCTTAAGAATGATATTAAAGTGAACAAGGACATTGGAAATGTAGCAGATTGAATGTTCTTTCATGTGGGAGCATGGGAAGATTTATTAAACACACATCTGAGCTTCTCCATGGATGTCTCAAGACTTAATTGGCTTCATATTTTGCTTTTCCAAAAAAAAACCTTTTAAAGCTTTGCATTTTAGTTAGTGAAGAGAATACATTTACTGATGGCACATTACAGGAATGGAGCACAGTGAAATGAGGAATGGAACCTCCCAGCACTGCACAGATACGAATTGTTTTGTGTGCTTGCAATGTGTATGTTCATGTGTGTGCAGGGGCATGTACATTTGTGTATCTGTGGAGGTCAGCCTTGTGTGTGTGTCACTCTTTGGGAACTGTCCATCTAGTGTTTTTGAGGCAAGGTCTGTCACTGTCATTGGGACCTGGGGATAGCTCATTAGGCTAAACTGGATGTCCAGGGAGCCCCAGGGATCCTCCTGTCTCTGTCTCCCCAGTGATGGGGTTGCAGATAGACCCTGCCATGTTCACTTTTGACATGGGTGTTGGATACTGAACTCAAGTCCTCATGCCACATGGCAGACATGCTACTGCTTGAGTTAATCTGCCCCATAGTTGTTTTTAATGCAAAGTTTTGTGCTTTCATGGGAGTTATAATTTAAGAAGCAAGGAAAACACACACACACACACACACACACACACACACACACACACACACACACACACACACTGCACACCACACAAATGCAAATTAAAACGTGTCTGAGTGAAAAGAAAATGCCATTGCTTATCTGCAAACACTCTGTGAGGTGAGATGATTTGAGAAGTCTACATGCAGCAGGTTCCCATTGGAGAGACAGGTGAGGTTCCAGCTGACAGGGGCCTATTTGTGTTGGTTGCAGCCCTCCTGGGTATGGCAGTGCAATTTGAATTTATAGTTCACCTGTTTTATTGGTCCAGTAGGGGTCTTGACAAGCTTGTGTGAAATACTGGGGTTAGAAAATAGTGTTCCTTCTGGAAAAGTATAGTTGATTCACGCATTAGGGCAGCTGACATGCTGTTGAGACCTTCCGCATGAGACTGTGGTGACAAGAGGTGGAGCTGAAGAAATGGAGACCTGATGTAGAAACAGTGTTGCCTGCTGGATGTCAGCCTTGCTCTCCAACTTCTGAGCATTTTCCTGCATCTATACTTTCCCTTAAAGGCAATGACTCCCTCCCCTCTTTGTGTGGATGAACCAAGAGTTTAATTAGGGCTGCTTCTAGGAGCATGGATGAGGGGTTATTCATGACCACTGTCATCTTGCCAGCGTCCACCCCATTAAAGACAATGTCTCTTCTTTCTCCAGCAACCATTGTAAGTCTTTATTGAAGGATGAGGCATCATTAGCCCCTCCCCCTCCATGCAGGTGTGCTGACTGGCCTAACATGATGTAAATGTTGTTCAGGTGACCACAGATCCTGGGAGTGCCAGAGTGCCATGGCCATGTCAAGGCTGGAAGACAAGCTTGCACTCTTTCTTTTTGCTCTCACATTCTTTCTGCTTCCTATTCAGTGCCTGACTTTTCAGCACACTGACTTGACGGGGGGAATATACTGCTCCCATTCTCCCTGCTTCTTGCAGGGTTGCTCACACTGGTTCTAAATAGTGATGGATTTGCTGGAAAATTTAGCCAGGCGTTTGCATGCTTATAGGGACTCAAGGCTGCTTGACAGAGCCATCAGTGCTGAAGTGGGTTTTGTTACCACCAGATGTAATAAATAAGTCAGGTTTCGGAACCAGGTCCCATGATCAGGAACTGAGTGAGATTTTTGCTCTATGCTTTTAATAAAAACGCGGACTTCCTCCTCATTTCCTCCTCCAGTGATTGACTAACTCATATTCCAATTGTGTCTAAATCCCTTCAGTTCCCCATTCTCCAATTACTGACAGAGAGGTGCTTTTCTGTTGCTGGTTTATTACTGTGACATTGCAATCCTTCATTTAGAGAACCCACAATCTGTATAACTAACAAGCATATCCAAAAGCTCTATGGATTTTCCTCCACTCACTGTAATATTCTTCTTTTGCAAAGGCCTTGGCCTTGACAATCACCTACCCAGAGACTAGAATAAATGAATAAATATGTGCTTTAAAGAGAAAGCAATGTCCTGAAGAAAAACTTTAAGCTAAAGTACTGCTTGGAAACAGGGCTATCTATCATAGGTTTGCGATTTTCTCGTCTTGCCTGAATTTAATAAAATTGGCCTAAAGCAAATCTGCCGAGAAGTCAGGCTCCAAATCAAGGCAACCTTTTCTGAGACTGAGTCTGGATTTTGTACTGACTGATCTCAGAGAATCTGAAGATGGGCAGCTGTTCTCTCAAGCCTGTATGCAGGACTCAGCCTGAGGTGGGGATGGGTGTGACTTGTTTTCCAAGGTAAGCTTGTAAGCAACTTACAAGCATACTCTTGTAAGCAACACTGACTCTCCTATGCAGAGTAGTTCATCTCTCCAAAGTCCATGCTCAAAATCAAATATTATGTAGGTCCAAAAGGCCTAACTAACCTAGTATTCCAGAAATGACTGTGGACAAGATGCTACCAGGACCTTACTTATAGACAAATAAAATTACACAGCTTGTGGGCATCTAAAGTATGGTCAACATTATGGGAATTCTGTGTCTTTTCTGTCTCTTGGACCCCAGACTTTCCATTAAGAATTCCTGCTATTTTCCACATAGTCCATGGCTCATTTCAGCCCCTTTCTCAGAAACCCCCCCCCCAGCTTAGATAAAACACACAGGATTTCATAGAGTGGGTGTCACTTTGTGTACCACAGATCCCATATAGTGGCCAGCTTTTCTTATCAAAGGATGTCATGACAAACTCATCACGCAGGATCCAGCCTCAAATCTGCTTTCCTCTCTGTGGGTTCCCACTTCTGTCGTTCAGCTTTTCTCTGCCTAGAGGCATAAGGGATTCAAGAAATTTCCACCTCTCTTTAGTTCCACCCGATTTCTAGGTGCTTTGATTCCCCTTTTCATTAATGTTTATTTCCACACGGACATGTACTGGTGCCAGCCTGCAGGCACGCACGCAGGCACGCAGGCACGCACGCACGCACGCACAGAAACCTGGTGCTTCTTGCTAGATGATACGTTCTTCTTTTTCTCAACAACACAAATGCAGAGAGATGGTTAGCTCATGACCCCCACGATAATTTCAAACTTAGTTTCCTCCCTGTCCTCTATCCTATTGAAGGAAGAAGCATCAGTAGAGGCACAGCAAGCGCTCGCCTGCGCCAGTGCCTCTTCACATAGCAGGAGGGTCTCAGTTCTGGATGAATCACAGCTTCAGAGTCACAAAATCAACACTAGCACCTTCCATTCAAAGAGCTACCAGCACCATAAATGGCAACACACCATTATAACTGGCCACTTATCTTCAAACGCTGAAATAAAATGGAGATGTGTGACTCCACCAGGGTACCCACAGAACGCAACAGATTTCCCGGAGCAGATACACGAGAGCACATCGTTACATCTACTACAGAAATCCAGGGATTTGAGCTCTCAGACATCTTTGTAAGGTAGGTGTCAAGTTCCATTCAGAAACTAAATCTCTGAGTGAACTTAGGTAAGTGACAAACTTTGTTGCTTGTCTGTGTAATGAGGCCAGTGTTACCCCCACTATGCTGAGTACACAGGAAGTGCTAAGTAAAAGGTGGTTTTTGCAAAGATGGTTCACACTGGAAAGGAGTCTGTACAAACTGGAGCTCTGATTTTGCTCAAGCATGGGGCATGGAGGGTAGTTTCTTAATAGCCTCACCCTGTTCATTTTATCATACAAGCAGTGCAAGGCTCAGCACTGTACCCACAGCTCAGTTCACTATACTGACTTTCCCACCTTTGTCTTTGAAACCGACTGAAAGCCAAATGCTATGCATTCAGATTTCTCTTCTTGGTATCTGAGGCCAATGCCACTCTCTTCCCCTCTGCTGTTTGTTTACTAAGAGCAGGTCTTTCTGAACACTGGGTGATCAAGATGATGCCCCATGAGAAGATAACACGGGGCAGAAAAAATCCAGCTGACAACTCTGGACTTGGAGGTATTGATTCAGGGACCTCTCTACCTTCAACAGACTTTCAGTCATTCTCAGAAACCACCAGATGGTTCCCAAATTCCAAACAGTTGATATTCAAATGATGCCCCTTACATTGCTTCTGATGACTGGGAATGAGCCCCAAGTCCCATTCTATACCTTACCTTCTCATGACTGGTACAGAAAATACTGTCACTGAATTTACCCTTCACCTACTCTTATCAACTCAGTCTTGTTGACGTCTGAGTCTTCATACAAAAAGCTCCTATATTTGGGTACCCCTCATCACTTTCTGGAGGAAATCAAGAAGACTGAATCCATGCCACACCAGAGAAATGAACACAGTGAGCACATTGCTCTTGGTACCAACTACAGATCATGGGAGCAGATGTCCATATATAGGAAACTTTCTATCCTAAGAAAATACCCATGATAAAGTAGTTTATGAAGGTGAAAACTTCTTTTCTTCTCAAAAGACTTTTCTGCTTGTTTCCCAAAATAATATTTTCTCATAGCCACTAAAGATTATAGTATATGTAAATAAACCCATATATAAATAGTAAATTTAAATATGTAAATAAAATCATAAGGCCATACAATGTTGTTATAAAATGCACCAAGATCCTTGACAAGATCTCTGAAGGAAGCTCTTCATTTACTCCCATACCTCTACAGGATGGAGACTCTTAGTTCCATGTTTCAGATGTAGCAGCTTATTCTACTTCAGATAAATTTTCCAAGGCCAGGTGGCTAACAGCCCCAAATTTGGACATAGATCTATCTCAGGCAAGGAGCCATGGTATTAACAGTGCATCCAATTCCATGAATTATGGGTTTTGAACTTCTGATCACAACTGAGTGTTAGACAAAGAGTGAAGTTTACAATTGTCCAAGGAAATATGCTTTGGAAGGGGCATATGGAATGTAGGAATATTCTTTAGTAACTAGAAAGTTAGCCCCTTGTAAGCCTTGTCAGCATGGTGTACTTAGGATGAAATCCCAAGACATAGCTTAGAAAATAGATGTAGCCAGTAAATATATGCTATTGACAAACTGTATCAACCTTCCCTGCAATGATTAAATACTTTGTTTTTAAAATTTAATATTCATGCATGGATATAATGTTTGGGTATAATCCACTCCCTCATTCCTTTTCCTCCAAATCTTCCCCCTCTCTCTTTACAACATTCCTGTCCCAGCTTCATGCACTTTTGCTATTTCTTTCTATCCATACATTTTTCCCTCTCAAATTAATACCCACTGAATCCATTTAGTCCTGCCTGTATGTGCATAGGTGTGGGACTGGCACATGTGTAGTCTTTTAGGGTTCACACCTCTGAAGAAGAGTGACTCCCTCTCTTCCAGGGTAGCCATCAGCTGTTCATAGCTCCTCATATGGGGTGGTTTCATGAACTCCTCCTCCCCCCATGCTGGAATTTTGACTGGATTTATTAATCGTGGGTTTTGTGAATGAAATCATAACCACTGTGAGTTCACATGTGCAACTGCACTGTCATTTATGGAAAATACCATTTTCTATAGTAGCTACTCCCTCCAACACTTATAGCCTTTCTATCCTCTCTTCCTCAATGACCCTTGAACCTTGGTCAGGATATATTACACAGATGTCTCACTTAAAGCTGAGAATTCCATAGTTTTTTATTCTCTGCATGTTGACCAGTTATGGGTCTTTGTGTTAACCTCCATTATGCAAAAGTAGCCTGGTGATGTTGGCAAATGCACTAATATATGGAAATAAAGGTAAGCACTTAGAGGACAGTTTAGTAGAATGTCCTTAGCAGAACAGTAGTGCTATGTTCTTCCCTAGGGCCTATAATCCCCCAACTGCCATTAATAGTATCAGGAATGGGGTCCATCTTATGGAGAAGGTTTTAAATGCAAACATGAAGTGGTTGGTTACTTCAATAACACTCCTACCACTATTGCATTATACTGTAGTGAGAATGTCTTGCCAGGTCAGTCATTATTGTAGCTTACAGAGCTCACAGGTGGGTAAGACTGACAATGACTCTCCTCCCTTGATATCATGCCTAGAACTTTCCAGAACTATGAGAAGCAATCACTAGGAAAGAAGCTTGTAGGTTGGTATAAGCTTGATTTCTCTATGTCCTGTTGCTCAGATGTACAGTGTCTTCTGCAGTGGGGTCTTTCTACCACATTCTGGAGAGTAAGCAACAGCAATGGTAATAGCATACATGTTGGACAGAGTCTATGAGATCCCGATGATAACTAGAGTGAACCCTTTAAACCTTAAAACACAAGTGTGAGTACATATATTCAACCCACACAAGTACATAGATGACTGGGAAACCTGAAAATAAGATTGGTCAATAAATAATTGAAAGCAATCAACTCCAGAGTCCTGGTTGTTGTAGTCTACTCTACTCTTTACAATGTCACCACTGGAGATGTGAGGCAGGTTATACAGGTTTTCTCTGTATTATTTCCTACAATTATAGCAAGTGAGTATCTAATTATTTCTCAAATTACAATGCTGGATATTAGCTCAAATCTCTCTCCTTCCAGTGTACATGCTATGAATTACACAGAGTTTAAAACAAGATGTAAAAACTTTATTATGTGTGTGGAACTTGGACAGTAGTGTGTTCTGTGTATTTATTCCTGGGAAACACACAGATTACTAAGTCTGGCTTTATCTCCCAGCCATTAATTTCTATGTCCACCTCTCAGTGCCTGTAACCTTCACCCACTGATACAAACTTATCTCTTAGCTAGATTCAATTGGTCAGTGTTCTTCTCTTCTGACTTCCTACTTGGGGCACATACATTGTTATGTTATAACAAAAATGTCCCTTGTGGTGACATATTGTTTATGATTTATTAAAGCCAATGGAGATCAAAATAGCAAAGCAGCTATACTAGTTAGCTGTAGAAGGCAGGCACACAACTTTAATCCAAGGACTCAGGAAACAAAGGCAGATGGATCTCTTCGAGTTCAACGCCACCCAGAGCTACATGAGATTGAATCAATCTAAAAGAGTAACAGAGCTTAAGTCTTTAATCCCAGCACTGAAGAAGTATATAAGACAGGAGTGGGGTCTTCAGTAGTCAGTGACAGTATCATTCTCCAGCCACAATGAGGAGAGGCAGCTGGATCAACCCTTTCAGCCCGAGGAAGGGGAAAGAGCTAGTAGCTGGCTGCTTTGCTTCTCTGATCTTCATTTGAAGCTCAACCCCAAATTTCAGTCTCTAGGTCTTTATTTTCATCCTACACTCCTTCTAATGAAATAATCTATTTATTTATTGTAAGAAGCACAGCTGTAAGATGAATGGAGGGGTGACTTACAGATTTTTGTATTCAATATGCCACCTGTAATTGAAAAGAAATTAGATTCTCCATCTGCTTCCTGTCATACACGCCTCCACTTCCTCCACTGTCTACAGTTCTTAGGAACAGTCAGCATGATTTTAATACTAATTGCCTACTAATAAGAACTCTGTAGAGAAGTTCATTGCCCTGCTATGCAACTCAGTCACCATTTAGCATACTGTTGATATTTTAATATATTTAAATATGACTATGATGAATTTGCTTCTTATTGATAATTTTTATTTTGTCATGCCAATACTACCGAGACTTCCCTGTATTTGTATTTTATAGACACAGGAGAAAATAAATCATGCAGTATAGGTGGTAGGCAAAAGGTGCACACAGCTTCCCTTTCTGTGCTAATATTATACAAAAGTAAAGGCTGAAATGAGTCATATTCCTATAGAACCCATTAGATATGATCTTACAAGTTCTCCCTCTGACTAATTGTAGTTACAGTCTTATGAGACAGCGTGATGTTGCAGGAGGAAAGGCTATTTTGTTTGTGTTCACCTGTTAAGAATTAGTTTTAATCCTTCTCATTCAGATAGCTTTGATTATTTCTTTATAAGAATAACATGCACAACACTTTTGGAAGGGGAGTAATGACTTTCAAATTATTTTTGATGACCATGTTGTTTCATTAACATAAGAAATCTATTTTATTGCAAAATAATATTATAGTTTACTATAGATTTAAAAAACCATCACACTTACCATACGATTATAAACATTACTAATGGCTGACTGCTTTTTAAATTTTTAAGGAATGCAATATCTATGAACTATTTATTTATTTACCTATTAATTTCTCAGTCTACAAGGAGCATGTATGTGTCCATGTCAATCAATGCAGACAACTGCTGCCCTTATAATGGCAGTGTGGGCATTTGTTGTTATCAGTCACAGTCCACACTATTAATACCTGGGGCATTCTGGTAGCACTAGCACTTGGATTCTTGCTTGCTCTGTGTCTGATGCTGTCCTCGAGGCTGAGAGAGGAGATGATGCATGTTCCTTGTCACCTTGTTCAGTTCCTTGTCACCCTTTGTAGGCCTGTGACTGAACAATTTTTTCCATTTTTTTTCTTTCTTTCTTTCTTTCTTTTTTTTTTTTTTTAGAAATTGCATTGGTTTACATAGAAAAAAAAGAAAAGTAAAAAGCCGACAATTTACTTGGAGATTCTGGTTTTATGAACTGAGTTTGCTCTTGGTCTCCCTTCCCTCTGTTTACTATTTGGCAAAACAGACCTCAGTTGCATCTCTGGCCTTTGAGCAAAAATGGTCCAGGAATGAGAGAGAGTGGCTGCCTCTTCCACTGCACATCATAGGCTGCTCACAGCCGACTCAGCAGATGGGGAATTTTACATTCTCTGTTATTTTATATCTTGCGGGGGAGAAGCAACCAAAACTGCATTATGAAAATTTCATTTTCTTCTTAAATACCTGATGGAAAGTCACATTGAAAGTCTTAACACATCTCCTGTTATTTTCTTTATTTTCTCCCTCTCTAGTATTCTTGTAAAGGAATACAATTAAAAAAAGAGCCATAATGTAGTTTGATTAGGTTTCCATGCAGATTTACTAGTGTCTGCTTGGTCCCCATCAAAAGACACCTCATCTGTGAGGACATATGGGGCTCCTCACTTTTTTCCCACCCCTCATGCTATGGCATAAAACTAGCCTTTTAGAATAACACTTGGCTTCCTAAGGGGAAATCTGAGTCTTACATTCAGGTTCAATAGGAGCATGAATGTGAGTCTGACCACCAACTTTGACCAGGTGCTTTTCCCCCCAAAACAGGGACCCTTCAATTCGGCTCTTGCCCTGCACCTCAGTTCTGTGACTATGCTTCCTGGAAGCCTGGCAGCAACCCTAGGAGTGAGATTTGTCTCATTTTGCTTCTCCATGCTTTTCCTGAATCACCATGGATTGTGTTTCCTGTATCTTGATGCTTGCTTTTAAACTTGCACTCATTACTCAGCCCCCATTGATAATCCTGATCAACCAAAAATCCCCCTTGGCCTTTCTCAGAATTTCAGGATATTTAAGTCTTTCCTTTTAAGGTTTCTTATGTTAATAATGAGGCAGGATAAAACTAACTTTAGAACCTTGAATGACCCCCAAAAGTTTTTTCCTCAGATAGGATCCGTCTGGGATTGTTTAACTCTAATTTTTTTTTTTTTTTTTTTTTTTTTTTTTTTTTTTTGCTGGCTTGTTCCTGTTCTGTTGTGCTCTCTCATGATCTTCCCATGGGTTATGGGAACTGGTTTCCAAATGACCTCAAGAATTACATTCTTTCTTTCAGTGTCTGATTTTAGGAAGTCTCAACCAAGATGCCTGGCTGGTTTAAGCCCCTCTGCTGGATCTACACCATCACAGGAAAGCCTCCTGTGACACCTCCAGCAGTAACCACAAATGTCCCTTCTTGTCACTCCTGTGACCTGGTAAAACCCCTGTAGTTCTCCATTCTTGTCCCCCACAGTCCCATATGTATTTACCTTATCTTGGAATGGAATGGATTATAGCCTAGGTTGGAGGTGAGGGGTGGGAGTTTTGGGGGAAATAGAGGAATACAGGAGATGATATTTGGGTGGTGTGGGTGGTGATGAATATAGGTATTGTGTGAGGTCTTGTTTCTAGAGACAGAAAAGGTAAGAGAATAATCTAAATTTTGAGCTATGCTTTACTCCCAGGCATTCTAACCCATTAGTTGTATAGAAGTTCAATAGAAGTTCATGCCCATCTTCCTGTCTCTATTTGAATAGATTACAAGTTCTTTCCCACCTTCCCATCTATATAAGAAGTATGAATGAGATTTCCAAGTTCATTCCCATCTCCCCATCTCTATTAGGGGTATGAGGAGACTCCAAGTTCTTTCCCACCTTCCCATCTCTATTAGAGGTATGATTGATTCCATTTTCTGACATGATGTCTACTGATGTACAAAGCAAAAGCTAGGCCACACAGGTGAGTCATGTGCTCTCCTCTCTTGTGTTTTACCACCATCTTCTTTGTCTGGCAATGTACACACAAGTTACTTGACCAGTCTGCCTGCTTGTATGTCCTTCTAAAGACCTATTATGTGCTCAGACCTGCTAAAATAAGAGTTACAGTGGCCTGCTGTGACTTAATTCTCAAGCCTACAATGAGACTTAGGTATTCGCAAGGGAATGAGGGATATTTTGACTTTCATTTGACTGCATTATAGATGTCAAGAAAGAACAGGCTACCTATGCAACCCATGAATCAAGACATAGAGCAGGTGAATGATGGGTTTTCAGCTTCAGCAGGACCAACACACACATGCGCACACACACACACACACACACACACACACACACACACACACACACACACACACACACACAGAAACACACATACACACACAGAAACACACACACACACACACACACACACACACACACACACACACACACACACACAGGGACAAATGTATAAATATAACTTTCTGAGTCCAGTTTTGTCCTTTGTGTGTGTGGTTTCAGGGCTCACCACTTTGAACTGTAGAGTCAGTTGGGGGCTCATCTCTGAGGGAAGCCAATTCTTCTTGTCTTAGCAGTTGTTTCTGCCTGTAGTTCTCTGTCTAGAGAGAGATTTCTCCCGGTATAGATATTTGCTCTGAATTTGTCAAATGCAAATGATCTAGACATTGTTGGTGAACTTGTTGCCTGTACATATTGTATATACTTATTGTATAGTTTTTCTTATGTTAGTTGTAGCCTTCTTCTTTTTGTATTAGACAAAAAAGGACTTGTGGTGATATATTATTTATATCCTTGCCTGGGGATTCAGAAAACAAAGGTCTCAGGGTACAGAGATCAGGCAGTGGTGGGACACACCTTTAATCCCAGGACTCAGGATTAAGAGGTGGATGGATTTCTGTTAGTTCAAGGCCTCTATGCCTACACAAGAGTGAAGAGTAACAGAGCTCATGCCTTTGGTTCCATCACCTGGGATCTCACACCTTTAATCCCAGCATTAGGGAAGTATATGTGACAGGTGCAAGGTCTCAGAGCTAGTATTCAGTCTCAGGATTCTCCAGCCACATGGAGGAGAGCATAGAAGTCTGAGTGAACCTGAGGAGCAGTGCAGTTGGGAATAGTTTGAGGATTGCCTTTCACTCTGAGATAGAGGCAAGAGCTTGTGGCTGACTGCTTTGCTATTCTGATCTTCAGCTTGAAGATTGAACCTTAGTATCTGTCTCTGGGTCTTCTATTTTTCATGCTACACCCCGCTTCTATGTTAGCATTTACTGATGCTGCCATGATTCAGGTCTGCCTTATGCAGTCATTTCTAGGAGATATAGTCTCACAGCAGACTTCCTGGCATTCGGGCTCTGAGGATATTTCTGCTTCTCCTCCATGATGTTCCCTGAGCCATAGGGCCGGAGCTGTGCAGCAGATTTGAAAACTAAAAAATGACACAAACTTGTTATTACATAAAAATACAACATAAAAATTATAATTCTTCATACCTGTTTAGCCACCAGAAAATTGATTTGTTTTCTCCATGGAGAAGAATGAAATCTGAAAAGATACTGCCAGGTGTTAGTGGAACTTGAAGCAAGCAGGTCTCTGAAGAGTGAAAAATCTCCTCTGGACATTGTACAAGGCACTCTATGGTCCTTGTAACCAATATACAGCAACTGCACCATATGTAGAACTTAGTTGTTCATTTGGTGAGGTGATAGACAAATACCAGTTATTCACAGCCTCCTCTTCAGGCTCACAAATGGAAAAATGAAGGCAAAAGAGGTTCAGAGTTTGCCTGAGGTCTCAAACCTGAGTCAGAATCCTGACTCCTAATGGCATCATGGGGATAGGTTCAGTCACGTGTCTTCAAGTCAAATATTTGGGCGTTGAATTTAACCTATGGCATTTTTTTTTTTTTTTACTTATAATGAGTCAAGAATAACAGTTGCATCACAAGGAAATTAAAGGGTATCATAACTTTCCTGTGGGTATGATCTTTTGCTGGATAGCATTAAGGACTATTTAGGAACTATCTTTATTATTTAGCATTTAGGAACTATCTTTATTATAGCCCTTGAGGGAGTTTAGTTTCTTTTGTATAATAATAATAATAATAATAATATTTAACATATAATATATTTAATAAATATAATAATAATATTTCTTCTCTGGAGCACACCCTTTTGCTGTTAAGAAGCTCCTGGGCTAAACAAACACTTGATATTAAACGTACTTTTCAATGAATGTCTCTTATAAACTAAATAATTATATATAGAAGAAAGATCCTAGGAAATGTCATCTATTCTAACTTAGGTGTTTGAGGTTTAAAAAGTGCTCGTGAGTTTGTTTATGATAAATGTTTTAACTTCGACTTGGCTATCACCAGAGAAGGTAACCTGATGAAAAAAATAAATAAAAAACATTTTCCTGTGCTCTTCCATGACACCCCAGCTCTGCACTGTCGCCCCTCCCCCACATGGCAAAGAACCCATCACCTATAAAGCTGATATTGAGTGGACTACTAACAGAGACAGGATCTCTCTGAATCTACTAACATACACCTCTCTTGCAACTGAGAAGTACAGGTCTCCAGGTTATTATTTCTTCTTTCTAGTCCCTGTTATTTCATGGAGGGGGTGGTGAGATTATTATCCAATTTAAGAAAGATTTTAATAATATTTAGAAATACAAATCACTTTATAGATAAGTCGGATGCCACCAAATCCATCCCTTCAGCCAATTCTCTGGGTGTCAGTTTATTAAGTAACTAAGGGAGAAACATGGTACCCCTTCTTTAGCTAGTGGGTAAACATAAGAGACACCTCATTAATTTTATCTAATGAATATCAACTGTTGAAATTTTTGTGGTTTGTTGTAGTTTAGTTCTGTTTTGTCATGTTCCCCTAGCTATCGCAAACTGATTTGACTTTTTAGTGGTATGTACAAGTATAAACTCTGTGTTTTTGTTTTCTTTTTTCCAAAGCAACCTGTCAATTATATTTCAGCTTACAATTCCAGACCACGGTCCATAACTGAAGGAAATCATGGCAGGAACACAAGGCAGGCTATTTTACACAGGTACTCGCTTAACAACCTAAAGTAGACAGGAACCATGCTGCTTCTGTCTGGCTCACAGGCTCTTAGTTAACTTTCCTACCAGCCTAGGGTTGGTGCCACTGACACATACAGGATTGTTATCCTTTCTTTGGAAGCCATCCTCCAAGGTTTGCAATGTTATTTAAGGCAAAGAACACTGGAGTATGGTCTTAAGTGGGCTCCAGCCCCTTGGTTTGTATTTCTCTAGAACCAATTTCTCCTTAAAAGATCCATTTATCAGTCCTCTTATTTTCAAGGGGACAGCATTTGTGCCTGAGATTTCAGTACAGAAGCACTAACCTCATCCATCCTGCTCTCTCCTCGAAAGATTTCCTCTTCTGCTTCAGAGAACCATCACTCTGCTTCTCTCTCCTCAGTCACTGCCCCTTGCTTCTAAATCTTCTCTGCTGATCCCAACTTTTCTTTTTTTTAAATCTAAATTAGAAACAAAATTGTTTTACATGTCAATCCCAGTTCCCTCTCCCTCCCCTCCTCCCCTGTTTCCTCCACTAATACCCTACCTATCCCAGACACTTTCTGCTCCCCAGGAAGGGTGAGGCCTGCCATAGGGGGTCTTCAGAGTCTGTCATATCCTTTGGGATAGGGCCTAGGCCCTCCCCTGTGTGTCTAGGCTCAGGGAGTATCCCTCTATGTGGAATGGGCCCCATACAAGGTCCCCTGGAGAAGGGGAAAGGGACAAGATCTCCTGAGATAATTAGGAGCATGGGGGAGGGGAAAGGGAGCTAGGAGAAGGAGAAGGGGAGGAGGGGAGAGGAGGACATGAGGGAGCAGGAAGGTTGAGTTGGGGGAAGAATAGAGGAGAGCAAGATAAGAGATACCATAATAGAGGGAGCCATTATAGGTTTAAAGAATTAAGGCACTAGGAAAATGTCCAGAGATCTACAAGGATGACATCAACTAACAATCTAAGTAACAGTGGAGAGGCTACCTTAAATGTCCTCCCCTGATAATGAGATTGATGACTAACTTATTTGCCATCGTAGAGCTTTCATCCAGCAGCTGATGGAAGTAGAAGCAGACACCCACAGCTAAACATTGAACTGAACTGGAATCCAGTTGCAGAGAGGGAAGAGTGATGAGCAAAGGGGTCAAGACCAGGCTGGTGAAACCCATAGAAACAGCTGACCTGAGCAAGGGGGAGCTCATGGACCCCAGACTGATCACTGGGAAACTAGCATGCGACTGGTCCAGACCCCAAGAATGTGGATGTCAGTGAGGAGGCCTTGGAAATCTAGGGGGCTCTCGTAGTTGATCAAACTCTGGTTTTGAAAACCACTTGTAAGTAGTAGAGAGTACACACTGGGTTGATCAGATGAGCTCTGATCCAATGGTACCTGACAGAGTAAGCTATATTTACGGTGCTGGGATGGCTGCCCACTGCCCTCAGAGCTCCTTAATGTGTTGGTGTTTGTTCAGCCTCTGTTAAGTGTGACCAAAAGGTAGGTGCTTCTCCCCTGCCACCATACTCCTTACTAAAGAGAAGTTTAGTTCTAGAAGTAGGTATAGTGTTGTTCTTTTCTTCATAGTATAGATGCTGCCATTGTAAACCACAACTGATAGCATTGTTGCATTTCATCTTAGACAAAACTATCCTCTGTTTAAATATAGACACCTTTTGATCTTAAAATTACATAACCAGTTACTTGTACCCAATAAACAAGTAAGGGAGTGGTCTTGAGTTTGGAATTTCACAGAGAGAGAGAGAGAGAGAGAGAGAGAGAGAGAGAGAGAGAGAGGGAGGGAGGACCAGGAAGAAAAGAGGAGAGAAAAGAGAAATTGACATTTCTCTTAAGAACTTACCAAAGGACAGTTCATGCTGCCCTTGCTAGTGCTGGCTCCTGGACTACCTTGCGCAAAACTTACCAGCTGAGGAAGGTCAGGGAAGAGCAGAACACTTGGAGCATTATTATAATTTCATGCCCAAGGTGTTTGGCTGGAGCGCACTTACTGATCCTTGTTTCATTCATTCATGAGTACAACTGGGCACCCTGTGGCAGTGTTGGGTCCATCAGTGAACAAGCCAGACATAGTTCTAGAGAGAAGCAAAGAGAGGAAGCAGATGCAAGGTAGACTAAAGCTGAGGACCCCGAATAAAGGAATGCATAATGCAGCTGAATTGACTTGATCGTCCCTTTCCTGTCCCTCTATGCCAACAAGGTATTCCTAAGCCAAGAGCTATTTGGTTCATTTTCTTCTCTTGAATGTGTGTTCCTCCCACCAGCTTATTTTTAAAAGCATATACTAGGTTAATGTTATCCAGGCACATAGATTATTAACATACTTGTAAAATTTGCAATCATATGTGGCAGCAGAGATGACCCAGCCGTTAATCTTCTAGAAGACTCTCTTGTGATTCCCAGCTCTTACCTGATGTCTCACTATTGCCTGTAACTCCAGTCCCGGGGAAGATGACGCCCTCTTCTGGTCTCCAGAGGCACTGCATGTATTTGGCACACAAACATTCAGGTTAACACACACACACACACACACACACACACACACACACAGAGAGAGAGAGAGAGAGAGAGAGAGAGAGAGAGAGAGAGAGAGAGAGAGAGAGAGAGAGAGAGAGAGAGAGAGAGAGAATCTCCACCAATTAAAAATAATTTTAACATTCTATACAGAATCCCTAATATTTTTGCTGTGATTTTATGTGTCTGTGCATTCATATTATAGGCTATATGGAAGATAGATAAATATGTAACCTCTATTCTTAATACTAGGTAAGTTGTGGTTCTTAGTACATGAGTGACTTTAAATTAGTTTTTCATCTCACCATACCCAAACCTACATGGAGTTAGGAACCAAGAAAAATCCTCAGAGTAGGGGAGGTACTTAACACAGGCTAGCAGGGCCTTGGGAACCACCCAAAATAAACCACATACCTTACTATACTATCCCCACAGTGGGAGAGAAAGCATGTTCAGGTATTCTTAATCATTTTCATAAACTCCAGGTTTTGAGAAAATGAATGCATGGACTTAGTCCTGTCGGTCAGTCGGGTCTTTACCATATCACATCAGCTAACTAAACACACAACATGACTCCTTACTGGCTTTCTGTCAAGTTAGAATGAATTAATTCTCATCTGAGACATCATGGAGAAAGTGACAGGTAGATAGAATAAAGCCAATGTATTTTTCTCTCCCTTTATTTCCAGGTGCATCTGTGTGGTCCAGCCTTCAGTTTCTGGAGCATTCCAGAGGACCTGCTCTGTTTCCTTGTGTCATAGAGTTTCTTTTCTGATGCCCTGTGTGTTCCTTGCTTTGCAGATCTTTAGTATTCTGTTCTCAATGCTACCTGTAAATTGCTATTTCTGTTTTCTCCCAAAAGCCAATAAAATTTTAAATCAAGAGTAAATGGAAACAGTAAATATTTCACTTCTGCCAATCAACATGTAGATGGATGATGAAGTGAGCAGGTGAACACCCAAAGTGACACAAATCACTTCCAGGTAGATTATGAAAGCAGCAGGGACCATGTGAAATTTGCATGGCTCTTGCTAAAGCAGACAATGCTAGGTGGCTGCCACAAGGATGTCTCCTAACAGCAAGGAGTACTTCTATTAAGAAAAAGGCAATCCATATGGTATGATTTTACTCCTTCAGAGGAAGGACTGGGAGCCCAGAAGACACTGGAAGGGAGCGTTGCTGTTTATACTGCTCCCCCTGACACACTTGAGCTGCAGTCAGCACTTAAAGTCACAGCAGCATCCAGGCTCAGGTCTACAAGCAGGGCACAAGGGACATTTTATAACACGAGTGTATTGTCTGGGGCTCAATTCCTCTGGTGAATTTTGCACAGCAGATTGATAATCAAGTACCACTTAGAAAAGATCTTTCCCAGGCTTTGCTTCTTGGCCACAGCCTTCTGAAATAAGGGACAACTCCATCTGAAAGGAAAAGGCCACTGGGCTTCCCCCAAACAGGAGAGGCCTTGGGAAAAGTCACACAGCCTCCCACCTGAAGCACGAACAATAAAAACCCAGAGACAGATATTAGGGTTCAAGCTGATGATCAGAAAAGCAAAGCAGCTGGCCATTAGCTCTTACCTCTACCTCAGGCTGAAAGGGCTGATCCTGTGCTCAGGAATCTTCAGAGTACAATGCTGACTGCACTGCTCTCCACCAAGCCTCAGACTGCAATCCTATGCCTTCCCTGTCTGGAAACTAAATCTCACATGAGACCCTTTGCTTCTTCTTTTTATACCTCCCAAATGCTGGGATTAAAGGTGTGAGCTCTGATTCACTCTAGTGTAGCCAGGATGGTCTTGGACTCACAGAGATCCACTTGTCTCTGCTTCCCAAATGCTGGGATTAAAGGCCTGTGATCCCAAGTGCTGACATCACCTTTGTGTGAGCTGTTACTCTTTTAGATTGATTTACTCTGATGTAACCCTGGGTGGCCTTGAACCCCCAGAGATCCATCTGCCTTTGTCTCTTGAGTCCTGTGTTTAAAGGTGTTTGCTACCATTGCCCAGCTTCTACAGCTAACTAGTGTGGCTGGTGGAATTAAACATGTGTATCACCATTGCCTGGCTCTATGGCTGTGGCTAGCTTTGCATTATTATCTCCAGGGACTTTATTAGATCATAATTTATCACCACACCCACACTCATTGAGGACCATGAATGACATCATGGTTCATTTATTGAAGAATGTTGTTAGCTGTGGCTGTGTTCCTAAATACTCTGTGAAAAGTTGAAGTTACGCAATGGCAAAACAGACATATTTTAATAATAATCATATTTTCTGTCATTTGGATGTATTTTGAGTGTATCCCCCAAGGGTTCATAGTTGAAATTTAATTCAATCGTGAAAGACCAGAAGGGTAGAGTTTAATATGGCTGTGGTGTGGTGGTTTGAATGAGAATGGCCACCATAGGCTCCCATATTTGGATGTCACCAGGGAGTGGAACTGTTTAAGAAGGATTATAATATTAGGAGATATGGCCTTGTTGGAGTAGGTGTGTCGCTGGTGGTGGATTACCCCCCCTCTCTGCCTATAACTTCTGTATCGGGATGTAAAGCTCTCAGCTATTGCTGTACTACCATGCCTGTCTGCTCCCCATCATAATGATTGCGGACTCACCCTTGAAACTGTAGGCAAGTTCCTCCCCCGCCCCACGTTAAATGCTTTCTTCATAAAGTTGCCTTTGTTATGGTGTCTCTTCACACCAACAGAACTAAGACAGATATCTATAGGAAAAGCCTTTGGGTGGTATCCACTATCAGGTAAAGTTGTCCATGACTGAGAACTAATAATGGCATAGGAAAAAAAGAGGCCTAGGTGCATACACACATGGATGTACACATACCACATGCACTTGTGTACACACAGAGATACCACACTCACCAATATGCACAAACACATACAACTTCCACACAGTTATAAACACAAACACACCACACACACATAAACAGGCACAGAGATACACATGAGACAGAAAAAGATTGAAAATCTAAATATTGGATATTGATTTATTGATTTATTTAGCGATTGACATAAAGCATTGCTCATCCTCCCTATCTGCCAGGTGACTGATTCAGTTGGAACAGAGGGACCTAGAGAGACAGCTGAGACAACGGGTGGTTTCTCTTCACAACCTGCTGACTGCCACATAAGATTCTGTAAAATCCTGCTTGCTTACCAGCCCCACTTTATGGTTTTGGAGTATAAAATGAGAATACACAGTGGAACCAGGAGCTATCTGCGTTTGTTCAGCAATAACATCTCCTATTTCCCACTCTCATTGGTGTCAGAGTGCTTATACCAGAAATCTTCTTGCAACACACACACACACACACACACACACACACACACACACACACACCACATAAACACATACCCACAATGTACATACAGATCATATACACATGTATACACAATATACATATCACACACATATAGAACACAAATATACATAAGTACAACAGATACATACACATACCATACACATATCCACACATGCATCCCCATACACATATGCTCACACCATACATATACAAACACAATTCACACACACACACACACACACACACACACACACACACACACACACACACACTCCCTTACTTTTGCCATGTGATGACCTTGACCTATGCCTCCTGGGACTTCAACAACAAGAAGCAGTGTGATTTCTTGACTTTGAATTTGCAGAATTATGAACCAAATAAATCTCTTTTCATTAAAACCCACCCAATCTATTGTATTATGTTATTGGTAACAAAATTAGATGAACCCAAATGCTGTAGTTATTGGTTCATTTTTATCTTGCACTCAATTCTGAGGTCCTGAAGTTGAGATTGCATGTCTTAATCTTAGGAGATCAGAACTCTATCAGGCCCTTCCTGTTATTTAGTCCAACTGTGCGTGAGACCTGGAATTCTGCTGTCATGCCAAATATGTCAGAAATGCTGGAACATTTTTGGTTTGGAACACTCATGGGTTCTAGGACCAGACTGCTCTGTTGTGGGGCTACTCACACATTTACCAGAGACTTCTAAGTAGAAGGAATACTATAGGGAAAACCCAACAATCCCTACTCTAGGACTTTAGAATTGAGTGTTAGATCAAGTGAAACGATAGAGTTATGTTCTTCCTTACTGAAATTGCATGTTGGTAAATATTAGTGTCTAAACATACACTACTGATTTAACTTGTGTCCCACAGGGCATCTTCATCTGGTGTTTAAAGTCAGTGATCCCATAACCTTTAAAAATTAAAAATGCTCATCTTTTCTTAAACCTTCCCTTTTCTACCTTTTAATGCAAATTAATCAAATTCATCAGTTAAAATAGAAACTAACTATGGAATTCCAAGTCTGCACAGCCAGGGTATTAAAAAGTCACACAAGCCCATGTTTCATTTTCTTTTGCTTTATTAAAGTTAAAAAAGTGAATAAAGAAAGGGAGGGGAATGCTTTTCCTAGTTTGATTAGAAACATTGGCTCCCCCTCTCATATCTTCCCTCAACCATCGAAACATTTATTAAATGTTCTTTTCACATCTTCAAACTTTCAAACACAAAGCCTAACAAAGAAACCTAAACAAATTAAATGGAACCTATTTTCCCCCTACACAAAAAATGCATTTCAGTTTTGCCTTAAGGATGTCTTTGTTTTCATTATTAAAAAAATGTCTGGAATATTTTGCCTGCTGGGAGCAGATTTTCCTTCTATTTTTCAGTCTTACTCAAAACCTCTTACTGTATATTTTATGAGTTATAGAAAACTCTTGGTTGTACTTTTTAAAAATAAAAAAAAAACCAACTCGGCAGCTAATGTTGGTTCTCTAAACAGTGATTTTCACCCATGTAGTGTTGGGAACTTACAGGCAGAAATGTAATAAGAAAAACATTTCTAGATGAAGACATACTTGCCTGATCTTTTGAAACAAGATTTTAGAAATAGAAGGTTAGTGATGTTGCAAATTTAGTGTCTCCATGCACCAATGTCATGGTCCCTACTTTTATCTTGGTTGCTGAAGATCATTTTATTGAGTTATTTTAAGAGTTATTTTAATCATTGTTCAAATTCTCTTGGTATTTTGGGAAGCCTGTATTTGGTATAGTGTTGAAGTCGGGTTGTGTGCTTTGAACACTTCATTTGCCTTGCTATGACAGTCCTGTAAGCTTCTTCAACTTACTTTGCATGTCTACAGCATGGATAACTCTCCTTGTGACTGGAAAGAATGAGAATGTCCACAGGAAGTAGAGCAAATCAGTGTCAAGAAGCAGTTGCATTAGAGGATTTTAGAATTTATGAAAGTACAGAGAGTTGTTGCTTTTATAATTTATTTCCACAAAGACAGAGAGGTTGATTACTGTTGTCTGGATCTGAAATGTATCCCTTTGACACATGCTTGAATGTATGGTTGCCCATATAGACTTTCCTTAAAATTAACTGATACATTAATTATGAGTTGTAAATAGAATAAAACTTCAAGAAATTATTTGCAACTGCAAAGTACTCCATAACCACCACCACTGTCACCGCCACCGCCACCGCCACCGCCACCATCACTATTAAGTAGAAATAGGCATCTTCTTTTTGTGTGTAACTCATCATGTACCACCTAAAGGAGTTTGAGGACCATCTTTGTGAAAGGATCCTTAGTGTCATCAGGAAACTTATAATAAAACTGCTCTTAATTTTGGTTTATTTTTGAAATTGTGACTTAATTACACTTCTCCTTTTTCCCTTCTTACCTCCAAATCCATCCATCCATCCATCCATCCATCCATCCATCCATCCATCCATCCATCCCTGCTCTCCTTCAGTTCATGGTATCTTTTTTTCCATCAATTGCTATTGCATTTATATACATTGATATTCCTAAACACTACTCATTGAGTTCATATAATGCCACATGTATGTATGTTTTCTGGGCTGATCACCTGGCACTGGATAACCAACTGGTGTGCTCTTTTCTGTGCTCTTGCTCCCAGCTTTATTTAGTTGCCTGTAATCCTTTTTGTAGGGTTGAGGCTTCATGGGCTTCTCCTGGTCCCATTTGGCATCTTCATTGGTGTTAACTTTGTTCAGCTCACATTTGGTCGGTCATGTTGGTAAGACTTCACACGCATAGCTTCAGATGTTTCTAGATGATACAATCTGATAGCCAACTCCCTGATCTGCCAGCCCTTGAAGTCTTTCTGCCCACCTCTTTTCCAGGGCTCCTGAGCCTTAGGTGCGGAACTGGGAAAGCAACTCTGTATAGATTGAGTTTAGGATCTGAGACACAAAGCAATTCCCAGGAGCCAGCGATGATGACTGGTGTCCTTTGTAAGAAGGAATGGGCTTGATGAGGACTTGGGGATGTTCTCTCTACTCTCTGTCTGTGAGACAGCCCTGCTCAAGAGCGAACCCTGAAGTAGATGGCGCCAACAGACCCTATCACCTCTGTAAGTCAACTTGTTTTTTTGCTTCCCTGAAACTATTCAACACACAGACCATCTTAGAGAGGCTGATGCAGTTCTGCCAGGACCAGAGTATCACACAGCTTGCAGAGTGAGGGCCAATGAGAGCTCCAACTTAGTCCCAAGAATAAATATCTGCCTTTTCCTTTCTTACCTGTATCAGCAAAACTTTAGTGCCACGCCTATTTGAAGAAATTAATTTTTCTCACCTGATCTCTCCCGCTCCTATGTTCATTCCATCGCTGCAGCCATTTCTTTGTCTTCTCTATTATCTGTGTTGTACATCTTAAGTGTTTCTCCTGCTGAGTGTTATGTGTCTCCTTGTGTGTATAGGTAACAGGCACCAATGCCATAAGTCAATGTAGGTATCTTCCACAATTGCTCTCCACCTCATAATCAAGACACAGTCTCTCATTGTATCTGGAGCTCATTGATTCTGCTAGTCCTGCTGCACAGAGCATTTCAGGGATCTACCTGTCTCTGCCTCCACTGTGTGGATTACATGCATGTGCTGTTGCTCTTGGCTTTTTATGTGGGTGCTGGGGGTGTGAACTCAGGTTATCATGATTGTATACCAAGCACTGGTCTTTTCCAGCTTCCTTCCTGAGTCAACCATCTGTTCTTTCATGCTGCCCAGAATCTTTCACTAGAGGGAGCCACTTGGGCACAACCCCTTAAATATTGTGTATTTGATTCCTTTTATTTTGGATCATTTCTTAGGCAAGAAAATGCTGATCCAAGTTCTACAATTGAAGGGTATTTAGTTTAATATAAAGAAATACGAATCAATAGCAGTAAACATGGGGCTGGAGAGACTGCTCAGTAGTTAAGATCACTGACTGGACTTCCAGAGGACTTGAGTTCAATTTCCAGCACCCACATGGAGCCTCCCCACCACTTATAACCCCAGCCACAGGGAATCTGTTGCCTTCAGGCTTCTGTGCACATGTATGTGTGTGGTGTCCAGATATATACTTAGGCCAAACACCCATAAAATAGATGATAAATAAAATAAATAAAATTAAAAAAGAAGAAAAGGTACAAACACACAAGAAATCTTCATTGAGCATATTTTGTATGCCGGACATGGCTCTGGATATTTCACATGTGATATCTCATTTAATCCTCACATAGCCCCAGTATTGTTTCTAAGAATGTATTAGTGTGTGTGTGTGTGTGTGTGTGTGTGTGTGTGTGTGTGTATGTGTCTCTCTGTGTGTATGTGTATGTATAAGTGTGTCTCTGTGTGTATGTGTGTGAGTGTGTATGTGTGTGTTTATGTGTGTGTTTATGTGTGTGTTTATGTGTGTGTATGTGTGTGAGTATATGTGTATGTGTGTGTATGTGTGTGTATGTGTATATATGTGTGTATATGTGTATGTATGTGTGTGTATATGTATGTGTGAGTATATGTGTATGTATGTGTGTGTATGTGTATATGTGTGAGTATATGTGTATGTATGTGTGTGTATATGTATGTGTGAGTATATGTGTATGTATGTGTGTGTATGTGTGTGTATGTGTGTGTGTGTGTATGTGTATGTGTTTGTGTGTGAGTATATGTGTATGTGTGTGTGTACAAAAATGCTGCATTTATGCAGGTTCCCACAGAGACCAGAAGAAGGTACTGGCTTCCTTGGCACTGGAGTTAAAGGTGATTGTGAGCTATAGAACATAGGTGGGAACCAAACTGGTCCCCCTGTAAGTGTGCCCTATTAAAGATTGAGCCAACCCTCAAACCTCTAAATTCCAATGTTGTAAATTAGAAGATTTGTTTGCCTAGCCATCTTCCAAATTCCTGAGGGACTGCCACCACAGTTACTCTTACTCATGACAAGTGGGCTACAAATTCATTTTCTGCCTTCTTCTAGTCCAGAGGGGACAATTGTCATATTTGCTCTTCCCTCTAATTTCCCCAAGAAATGCCTATAATCCATTATAATGAAATATGGTTGTATAACTTACTGCATTCCTGTCCAGATGGCCAAAATATTAGCAGTGGTAAAAGTGGAGCAATACTGTATAGCTACTTGCTGCTAAAACATGGAGGCAATTCTACAGTTAAGAGAGAAACCAAAGCAACAATAAGGACAGTATAATACGAGGTTAGACAGTTGAATAAAAAAGTCCACATGTTAAAGTTTGTTACAACAATGATTTCTGTACTACAAATGACACAAAGAATATGGGGGCATCCACTAGACACTGTAGCTGCCTTTGTGATCATAGATGCCATAAATAGAACCTCTTTCAAACATGAAGACTACTGAAAAAATGTATCACCAATGACAGATATAGCTGGAGAACAATGTCTGTATAAAATCAAGACCAGAGAGTGCTGAACAAATTCATCAACCCCACGTTGGTCTGTTAAATACAACTCTAATGCTTGTGAGATAACATGCCTTAATTAAAGTCACAGGTGTTTATTACTAATCTAAAATATGTAGGTGTTCCAAAAGTTGTGTATTAACCTTATGCATTTTATCATTTCACAGCAGGATTCTGCTCAGATTATATTTCCATAATTAAAAAGCTATGAGATGAATGAGTTACCGTTCATTGCACAAGTCAAAGCATTAGTTACTCATTAAGATGCTCAATATTTCCTCCTCTTATTTTTTCAGTTTATGGAATGTTCTAACCTTTTCTAAATGCTAGCCACTATTTTACCTCTAGCAACACCCTTTTTGCAAGCCTCAGATCAATGTGGAAGAGGATAATTTTTTTCCCCAATCAGACCATTGAAGGGAACTCCCACTTTAGAGGCCCAAACACGGTAACTGAAAGTAAATATGATGGCCATGATGAATGCATCTATTCTCTCTCTTTTGTGAGGAGCACTCTGGCTGTCCCAGATAATCTACACATCTACCCACAGCTGAGAGGCCACTCCGAGGACTTCAAGAAGTCTACACACCCAAGCCAGCACCACCGCTTTCTGCATTTTTGGCATTGAGATTGCCCATCTCATCGCTGAAGATTGACTTTGAGCACAGTCAATGTACTTACCATCTTCTGTGTACTTACTGCCTTCTCCACTCTACCTGTGGCTGTATTTCTCTTCAGATACAAAGAAAAACAGGTACCTTTAGCTTTGTGTGCTAGTGGTACTCAGTGTGCAGAGGAACTTATAGAGACCCTGATAAGCAGAGAGCATCATTCTTGGTGCTGAAGACTGACTCTCACCAGACTTTCTTCTTGGCGATGGCTTCACATTTGCAAATAAAGTACCTTGCCTACTTTCACTGCCATCAGAGAAATGCTGTCTAAGGGCAAGGCTTATGGTTGAATTCTCATTCTTTGTGCCAACACATATGAGGAGCCAATGTCACTGGATCACAAGGTCATTTTGTGGATAACTTGAGCTATTATCTTTTATACTTGTCCACTCTCTTTCACCAAGTCCATCAGAGAAAGGACCTCCAATGCATTCCATATAGATACAATACCACAGTATTTCTGAAAGACAAAGATACTAGGAAAATATAAGGTCGTGTTTGCATATCTACAAATTTTTCTCTCAGACTACTCAAAATATGTACAAGTATACTTGCTTATTTTTCGCCTTTACATTTTAGAGGTGAATTTATATTTATCAGAGAGAGAAGCATATTTCAGAACAAAGGGAATTATTTGCCATTTCTTCTTTTCTCTTTATTCTATCCTCATGACATAAATAACAATAAGCCCTAGGTTATAACAAAAATGGCCAGGTTTCATTGCACTCATGAATCTTGAGAATTTATATTTCTTAATCTACAAAGCTGATAGCATTATTCTCTGGTAGATATCAACTTAGCACACACAGTCATTGAGATGCAATCCCCCCTTTAATGTCTGGAATTGCCTATAGTTCATTTTCATAGCCACAACCTCCCAGCATATCCAATTGTTGGAGCATCCATCTCCCATGCAACATTTAGAAGATGTCATTGAAACTGTCTGGTGTTACCCAGAGGAGTTATTGATTGGTGCATAGTGCAACGTCTCAGTTGCTGCAGCTCACTCCAAATTTTCTAAGGCCATTCTTCCTATTATGAAGATACACTGTGAGAGTTCACCACAAGCTGGAAAAGAATGAAATGAAGTGGGCCACAAATGGAATTCTTTGTTTTAGTAGGCTAATCAGTTATTTCAATCATCTTCATTACCCCAGTAAGGTCTCTAACGCACATTTACAACTCTGTTCCTGGGCCCCTCTAAGTGAATGTGAATGTCTTTTTTTTTTTTTTTTTTAATCTCGATAGCCCTTGCTTCACTGGATGTCTCATCAACAGAGCCCTGTGATATGAGATGTGATGTGTCTGGTATTTGCATTGAACACAATATTTGAGGTTCATCCATGTCAGATAAACATTTGTGTTTTATTCCTCCTACTGTTGAATAGCATTATCTTGTGTAAGTATATTATATTCTGTGCCAGTGACATGGCTCAACGGGGAAAGGTACTTACTGCATAAACCTGGCCAAATAAGCAAAACCACCATAGCTAAATGTGTTTGCTTTAAGTCCGTGTTGTTTAACCATTTGGACAGTTTTGCTGTGATCATATTTATTGTTTACTTAAGATCCGTCTCACTTCATCCTCCAATTAACTGAGGATTGTTGGATCTAGAATTGGTGTAACCATCACTCAGAGGGGTCCATGGCCATTTAGGAAACACACTCATCCTTTAAGAACCAGCTCATCATCATCTCTCATCCAAAAGGTGGTTCTTAAGGCTCTGGCACACCCACACTCACCCCTTCCTCTTAATCTCTATAGCACCAACATTTTACAATCTTCTATGCTCTAAGGCAGATATTGGTCTTATTTTCAAGTATTTATAATTTATTACTGCACTGGCTTATCTTATGTCAACTTGACACAGCTAGAGTCATTTGGAAAGAGGGCTTCTTAATTGAGAAAAATCTCTCCATAAGACTGGTTTGTAGGCAAGCCTGTAGTCATGTTTTTTGGTTGGTGATTTATGTGAGAGGACCCAGTTCACTGTGAGTGGTGCCATCCTTCGGATGGTGGCCCTGGGTGCAGACTGAACAAGCCATGAAGAACAAGTCAGTAAGACATACTCCTCCATATCCTCTGTTTCAATTCCTGCCTCCAGGTTCTTGTCCTGGTTTCCTTAAATGATGGATATAAGATGAAATAAACCCTTTCCTTCCCAAATTGTTTTTGGTCATGATATTTCGTTACAGAAATAGAAACCTTAACTAAGATACCTGCTTTAAAAGTTATCTACTGGACTTAACTACTTAACAGCAGTTAAGACTGTGTGTTTCTCTTGTGAAGATCAAATTAGGTTCCTAGTATGTACATTAGGTGGCTCACAGATTGTAACTCCTGGGGCTTGGAACTGACACCATCTCTGTCCTCTGTGGACACTGCACTCATGTATACGACCTAATCACATATACATATAGTTAAAAATAAAAAAATAAAATCTTTAAAAATCATCTATTCATTCATCCATTCAAGCCATATTTAAGCATTTATATTAATATGATAATGGCATGTAAGTAGGGCTTTGGAACCATAGACAAAGAAAATGTCTGAGGTAGATCATAGTCATATTTGGGCTCATTGTTAACTCTTGTAAATGCTACACTTGTGTTAAAGCCTTTGAGTTCACTGGGTCATTTGATTCTCTAGCAACCTGTGGGCACATTGGAATTATTTTGTAGATGAGAAAATAAAGACACAGGAGGTTAGCTTCATATACCTCTGATCATGTGGTGGTTGAAAACCCTATGTGTGGTGAGTTCTAACCACTAAGAGCTCAAGACCCCTTCTTCAAGGCTGAGTGCAGAGGATAAGGAGTAAGGGGGCATGCATGGGACTTAGAGTGATGAACTCCGTACCTCAGTGAGGAAATGGAGTTACAGGGACCCGAGGAGAATCAGATGAGGGTAACAGGGTCCTCAGTGGGAAAAAGAGGTTAGAGATGCTGTATGAAAGCCTTGGTGTTATTGCCAGGCATAGGATTAAAGATCTGAGGCAGTGAGGGGCATTGGAATATTCCACTTAGGTAGTTGGAATATTCCACCTAGGTAGTATACATTTGTTTATGTGTAAAAATTTTTGCTGTTTTCCATGTGCTGGAGGCCTCTCCATTTCATGATTTAGAAAAATACCTCTGTGTGGTAGTTTTCAGGGATGTAAGAATACAATCAAGGACACGTTTAGGAGGCTGATTCACAGTAGCATGAGACAATGAGGGGCTGAAAGATGGTTCAGGAGATGAGAGGAGATAGTTCTCAGTGAGAGGCAGGCATGGGTTCCCAATGTCAGGTACAAAACAGTAACTGCCAGTGCAGCTTCTCTCTATACCCCAGTGAGACTGCCCTCTCTATCTTTGCTTTGAGGAGTGGAGCTGATGAAATGGGACATCTAACTATGGTTCTAAACATAGCTGACAGATCAAGATGTCCTCCCTAAATAGGATGTATTACTCCTCTGAATGGACTGCAGAGCCCCAGTTTTCTTCAGAATAGGCTTATGATGCTTTATAAAGATGTGAATTATTTATGCTGATGTTCTTCATCATCATTCAGGGGTAAAAATGCATGACCTTTCTCCATGCCTCAGAGGATAAAAACAGCTCCTTGCTTTGGACAATTTTCTGGTCATCTGTGGTGAGTTTCAATTACCATTTTGTCCTCTAGACACAAAAGTCTGGCCTTGGGGATGCCTCATCTATTTGGAGAGGCCTGTGCCACCATCACACCTGCCCAGGCATAACTTTATCTGCTGTTGAATTCTAACTGTAATACAACTTCCCCTATGTCTCCAATATAATGCATAAATACCAATTTGCAGTGTCCCAGGGAACCTTATTGGGCGTCTAAGTCTAGTGTAATAAAAAAACTGCATTCATGATTCAGTCACCAATTTATCTTTTTCTCACTCTGCTGATCTGAGATAAATAAGCATCTTGCACTTCTCAGCACATTCCATTTTATTGCAGGAACAGCTCCACATCTGGTATCACTCCACTCTACAAAAGTCCTCTTTTCTGTGGGTTTTTACGGAGACCAGGAGGGATGGCTTTCCATGATGAATACCTCAGGATCTTTTGGGCCATGACCAAATGCCAGCCAAAAGACTGTCTGGGAAGCGATAGAAGCAAAGTGTGAGGCAGAGCTTATGCCTCAGACTGAAGGTCCTTGTACATGAGCACACATTACTATGAATGGCCTTTAACATGGGGTGCTATTCAGCCCCGACCTTCTTTCCATTCCCTGAGACTATGATGCAACCATGTTAGTCAAGGAAAAAGTCTTAATTTGCAATCAGGTTCCCATGTCTGTATCTGGTAGGTGCCTGGCTCAAATTCTTAATTAAGCTGTGAATTTGTCAAAATGCATTCATGGCATCTTTGATTATAGGTGGAAATAAAAAAAACCTGAAAATATTTTAAAAAGAGAGGAAATGTAAATACAATCATCGGGGGCTAGAGAGATGACCCAGTGGTTAAGAACACTGGCTGTTCTTCCAAAGGGCCCTGGTTCAATTCTCAGCACCTGCATGGCAGCTCACAGCTGTCTTTCACTCCAGTTCCAGAGGATCCAACACCTTCATGCAGCATTCTTGCTGGCAACACAACAATGCACATGAAATAAAAATAAAATAAAAATTACAAAACCCCAAACCATAATTTATAAAAAATAAAACCACAGGTATCTTGACAAGAGTCTGAGTTACATATATAAATAGGTATATGCATTTGTCAAAGTCATTGAATCTGAGGCCCGCTTCATTCTATGCCTAGTCCTTGAAAGCTGCTGCAGCAAAACATATGTCTGAAGAGGTCTTAGGCTATAGGGGTAACCTAAGATTGCTGCTTAACCAAACTGACACAGCATTAAACTGCACTGAAAGTATCTGTGCTTCTAGGGAAATATCTGGAGATCTACAAAGATGACACCAGCTAACAATCTAGGCAACAGAGGAGAGGCTACCTTAAATGCCCTCCCCTGATAATGAGATTAATGACTAACTTATATGCCATCCTATAGCCTTCATCCAGCAGCTGGTGGAAGTAGAAGCAGACACCCACAGCTAATCACCGAACTGAACTGCAACCCAGATGCAGAGAAGGACGAGTGAAGAGCAAAGGGGTCCAGACCAGGATGGTGAAAACTACAGAAACAGCTGACCTTAACATGGGGGAACTCTTGCTCCCCAGACTGATAGCTGGGATACCAGCATGGGACTGATCCAGACCCCAGGAACATGGGTTTCAGAGAGGAAACCTTGGAAATCTACAGGACCTCATGTAGAAGTTCAGTATTTATCCCCAGCATAGGTGTGGACTTTGGGAGCCCATTCCATATAGAAGAATAATCCCTGAGCAAAGACACGTGGGGGTTGGCCTAGGCCCTATCCCAAAGGATACAATAGACTCTGATGACACCCTATGGAAGGCCTTACCATCCAGGGGGAGCAGAAAGGATATGTGATAGATATGGTTTTAGTTGGGGGTGGTAGTGGTAAGGGAGGAGGGGAGGGAGAAGGGAACTGGGATTCTCATGTAAAACAATCCTGTTTCTAATTCAAACAAAAAAAAAGTTGAAAAAAATATCTGTGCTTATGTCCCCAGGGGGAAAAAAACCTCCTCTTAGGCTTCAATGAAAAAAACCTCTCCTCGAAGTGAGCAGACGTGACAGCAGAGGCTCATGTCTGTGTGAATGTTAAGAATAACACAAAATTTGAGGGATCCACCCTAAACGCGATGCTTGAGCCATTTTCTCTAGGGCTCAGCGAATGTTACAGATGAGGAAGACTTGGTGAAAGGAATGTAAGAGTAAGAAGATAGAGAGTGACTCTGCCTGACATGACACAATCATGGGAACCATGGTTCACAGTAGCTGGGAACACACAATCCAGCCTTCAGCCTGACAGTTAGTTATGGACAGGGAAGAGGCCCAGGGGACCCTTCCATTTATTGCTGGTCTATGCAAAATAACAAATTATGGGGCATGGGAAGACACAGTATTCAGTTGTGTATCCACTGGTGGAGCTACCAGGCTCTAATGGATAGTTCTAAATCCAGAGTCATGTAGGCAATCCTAGTAAAACTCTGCAGGACAAAGGACAAAACAAAAAGTGAATATGGCAAAGTGACCTTTAAAGGAGGGGTGGGGTGGTGGGAGTGAGGGAAAATAAGGACTGGAGGACGATGCATTATATACATGTATGAAATTGAAAGAGAACAAAACTTAGAAACTACATAGCCTGGGAAATTAAAAAGAAAACAGGCGAAACCAATTGAACATCACTTGCAAACTTTGTGCATCTCACTATGTTTACACTTTGTCTCTATAAAGTAAACTATGTTTGAAATCTATTTTAGACTATGTATGGTGATGTGTAAAGAGATAGTCCATAACAATTTATGCAAATTTAGTGAAAACACACAAAAATGTAAGATAAGTTCTGAGTAATGGATGGTCAGGTATGAGACATAACATATACAGCCAAATGTTGATTGCACAGTTCTTTCACTGTTAATTGTATGATTATTTGTATGTATTTAAGTATTTTCATGAGAAAAAGTTGGACCAAGATATCAAGGACAAGACTATGGATGTATCCTCATAGCAGGGACAGTCAGAGGACAGTGGGATGTCCCTGCCTTCTCTTTTTATTTCTTTGTCTCATCCACAATCATTTCTTCTACTGATTTATCCATATGTCTCAAAGCTTGACTGCCAAGATCATAACTGATTTGTATTTTTTAGTACCAGAGACTGACATAATGATGGTCTTGTTTCTTATTTCAAAAATTGCTGGGAACAATATTCATTGGTTTCGCTTGGGTCTGGCACCCACCTATGGACCAATTAAGTGTGGCCGGAAGGACAACGCATCCTGAACAAATTGTGTCTGTTAGAAAATGGAGAGGTGTGGAGACACAAAGCATTCACATAGATTAAGAATATTTTTTCCTGCAGAAAGATGGCCTGGAATTAAACTGAATGATGTATGCCTATCACATAAAGAATGGGGGTGGGATCCTGTGTCATTCATGTAATCAGCTTTACCTCTGTGATAGTTACTTTTGTCCAGTTGACAGGACCTAAGATAGTCTAGAAGACAATCCTTTGGTGTGTCTGTGAGAGATTGTTTAGATCGGGTTCTCTAAAGTAGGAAGACACATTCTTAAGGTGAGAGGCATCATCCCACAGGCTGGGTTCCAAACTGCACTGAAAAGGAGAAGGCAGGCTGATCTCTGGCATTCACTACTCTCTGCTTCCTGACTGCAGATGTGAAGTGATGGCTTCGCACTGCAGCCATCAAGACTTCCCTGCTGCAATAGACTATACCACAAGCTGTGTTCCCTGCTTCCATAGACTATACCACACGCTGTGTTCCCTGCTTCCATAGACTATACCACACGCTGTGCACCAAACAAAACCTTTGTCTCTTAAGTTGCTTTTGTCAAGTATTTTTTGTTACATCAACAAGTACTTGGTGCAACTTTTAAACAGGAAGAAATGAAGTGTGTGTGTGTGTGTGTGTGTGTGTGTGTGTGTGTGTGTGTGTGTACAGATATTCAAAGTCATCAACAAAATGAATTCCAATCTTATGGTATCCTATTTTATTTAAATCTTTGTTTTATTAAAATGAATTTTGGTTTATTGAATTTTTTATTTAAATATCACCTATTTTCTACATGTACTATCTTAAAATGTTATGCGCTACACCAATATATTTATTTTTCCACTATATTTTGTGTCTATACATTGTCTTCCATCTGTTTATAGTTTTGTGGGTAGTCATCTCCCATTCCAGGCTACAAACTCTGTAAATATCTGATAATTATTATTTCTAGCATTAATAATTGCCAATCCACAACTTTCTAGCCCAGTCCTCTCACTCTGAGTAATTCCGTTTTGAAGGCAGTGTAGGAGAGATGATGCTTCCATTACTTAAGCCATCTGCATTGGATGCTCAGTGAGACGCAAAGGAGGTGACTGACCGGCAGGTTGCTGGTACTGCTCTGATACATAAATGGATTTCCAGGCTTTGAACGATATGCTCATAAAGATGTCAAGATGAAAGATCAAACACAAAATGTTTGCCAAATATGTGTCAATGCTTTTTGCTGCAAGAAGCAACAGCCCGAGTATGGGCATAATTATCTTACTTTGGAAAGTCTCAAAGAAGGAAGAAAGAGGAGAGCTTTTCCTAGAAAGGGATGATGTCTCTGCTTACTAGATTTCCAAATCTGAAGCTGCCAAGCAAAGCTCATTAATTTATCTTAACTGAATGATGATCAATTAAAATTTGTAAAAATGGAGATGAAATGACTCATGTGTTATAATTAAAAGGCAAAATGCTGATGAACAAGGTGTTATCCTTAAGAGAACCCTCTTTAGAGTCTAGATCTTGGATGTTTTTGTAGGACAGAAGGAATGCTCCCACAGTGACAAGAGCTTCTTTTCTTGTGTGGCCTCTTTTTGTGTTTCTTTAGTGTTTGTGTCATGCTTAAGGATTTTATCAGTACCTTACAGGTTGAAAGTACATCCTCATGGAAACTTATGGGATGATCAGCTTTCAATTCTGAACTTCAAGGTTTGGAAGGACTAGAAATCAGTATTCTTGGTTTCTGTTGTGCCAGGTGACTCCTTACAACTGTTCTGATCTTAACTCACAATTAAGCCTTTTGAAGGAATATATTCATATCATCATAGGGCAAAAATTTCAAGGGAGACTCCAACCCCACCCCAGAGTTCTTAGGATTCTCAGGATAATTTCTGAGAAGGATTACTGGCTGGGAGCCCAGAGAGTATATCCTGATGATAAACACCTAGGAGCACCATAAAATTTACAACTTCTTTACTATTTCAAATGAAAGATTCATGCCCACAGATAAATTTAAATCAGTTATTTTTATTTTGTTTACCTGATAACAGCAGATAATTGGGATCAAACTAACTGATCCTCTGCCCAGAGTCCTCCATGTTTCTTCCCCATGAGAGAAGCTCCCAACTCTCATTTTTTTCCTTTTTCTTCTCCAGTAGACAACAGTAAATATAGAGACTTACCAAAGTGCTTCTTCACAATCATGAATTTGTAGCTGTACAGCATCAAGCCATCACAGTATCTGTATGGACTGGGGAGAGAGTCTGCTTTCTTCATGGGTTCAGTCTTCAGTAGGATATCCATGCTACAGTGGATGAGCTCACACCTAAGAATATGATGCCCTAACTGCGCTTAGTGGGTTAAAGAAAATAGAGGGCATGAAGTTGGGAGGGGGACGTGGTGGTAGGGTTCTGGGGAGCGGAGAATGGGGCATGGATATGGTATATGAATAATTGGTAGTCAAGTGAGAAGATCTTTGAGTCACTGCTTACAAAGGGTCCTGATGAGCTAATGACCATGACTCAAATGACCATGGCCAGGCAAGAAGTCTAGAGAGTTATCACAACAGTGTTAGATAATCATTGTTGTAATAGTTTAAAGAATAGTGGAACACATCGACCCCAGATGCTGTCTGGGAGGCCAGTACACAACTGATCCAGGCCTCTGAACATGGATGTCAATTAGGAGGCCTCTGTACTCTAGGGGGCCCCTGGTAGTGGGTTAGTATTTTTCCCTGGTGTAAGAAGGGACTTTGAGAGCCTATCTCATGAAAAGGGATGGGGGAGGGCCTAGGCCTGGCCCAGGATGATGCCTACCCTGCCTGGGGAGTGGAGGGTGGATGGGGCGGGGGGGGGGGGGAGGGGGGAGGGAGATAGGTCAGGGGTAGGAGGTAGATGTGGGGGGAGGGGCGGGCGAGGGAGAAGGGATTGACATGTGAAGCAAGCTTGTTCCTAATTTAAACTAATAAAAAATTTTTAAAAAGTTCAAATAATATTATATATCTACCATCTACAGAAAAGAGGGCGGAGGCCCAAGAGAACTGTGATGTGTGCTAAAGGGACATGCTTCAGAGAGCTGAGGCACTGGAGTTTGAGCTAAGTTCTATTTAAGGCAGTTCATCTTCTTTGGGGCATTGACCTCACCTCAATTTTCCCTAGTGAACAGTTAGCTGCACTCAAATCCTGCTTCTTCCCCCGGTACTTAGCCCAAAGGTCTCTTCCTTCCTTGCCTTCCTGTCTTGGGAAAAGCATCCAAACCTTTTAATCACACACTATGTGGAAATCTTCAAGGTCCTAATAAAAATGTGTACCAATATGTGAAACATATTTATTATTTAACAAATGGTGATTTTTTTTCTCCCAAAGTAATTACATGTTTATGAGAGAAAATCTCCGTGACATAATTTGGTCCATGTTTATACTATTTCTACTCTTCAGGATAGCATGATTCCTCAAACAGGATGAAGAACTATTTCTTTAAATTATCTTTCAGGTCACAGCTGTCAAGATCATGTGCAAGACCCTGTAACCCACGCAATCTCTTCCCTTATTATCAGGGCCACAAAACCCTTGTGGGATTGTAAGATCTAAGGCTTTTACTAAGATCTCTTAGTCTTTTAATCAGCCATCCAGCAAGAGATGAAATATAGCTTCCTTTCCAAACTTAGTTATTTGCACTCTGTCGGTGTGAAAATGTGGGTTTTGTCGAAGAATCACAAGGTGTGATAGATGATACTTTTTCACTTTGTGTAAATTTTCTCTAAAAAATATTTCTCAGTGGGATTATGACATCATTTTGCAGTGGTATCAGGCTTTGGTTGAACCAGGTAGGAGAGAAGTTTGCTGAATTTTGCCATTATAATTTCCACCAATCAGATTAAGTAAGCTCTCACACAACGAAAAGCTTTTCAAAATGTTCTGTGATATATTTCTTAAAGTTCAGGCAGAGGATGATAGGGATATTTGTTTTTGGTTCTTATATAAGTGAAATATTTCTTTCTTGGATGAGCCAAGCCAGGTGGTGTCTCTCCAGGGACAGGTTTTCTAAGCTACTCTGTGATTAGGTTTGATCTTTTTCATTCATAGCTCTGTAGAGAGAGGCTTTCTGAGTTACTCCATGCTCAGCCCTGGTAAATGAGGAGGGCAGTTCTCTACAGGAAGAACTGGACCTTGTGAAGGTCCTGGAGACCTTCTTAGCTTTAATTAAATTACATTCCATATCCAGGGAGAAAATAAGATCAAGTATCAGTTTAAAGACTGGGTCTATTCAGATGGCAGAGCAAAGATTTCTAACCATTGTAGGTCAATATATAATGGCAATGTTCTATTAGCTGTAATTTGGATGAGGTTTGATAAATGTGCTGTGTTTCAGTTAAGCCTTACAACAGCCTTTTGATGTAGATACCATTAGCATGCCCATTTCCTTTTTTCCTCTTCTTTATCTTTCTCTTTCTCCCCCATCACTTCTCTGCACTCTTTCTCTGTATTTTTCTTTTTTTTTTTTGGATGAGGAAGCAAAGGATCAGAATTGCTGATGGATTATTTGACTAAAGTTATGTAGACATAGAGCTAAGGTTAAGTCCAAGTTTGCCTGATAACTGCACACACACACACACACACACACACACACACACACTTCATTTACTTATCTTTGTATTTGTTTTTTTACTCATATATAATGAGTTTATACTGATATAATCAATTCTAGTCCCACATTAAAGGGAGAATTCTTGTTCTCCTTTTCATACTCATAGATCTGATTTGAAAACTATAAAAACATAATGATACGTATTAGCCTTCTGGCACATGGCTTGAGGGTAGTAATAGAACTAACTATCACCGAGGCCTCATGTGAATATAAAACCTATGTCCCACCTTCCAGATAGAGAGTGGACTATGGGTGTGGTCCAGCTTCTACTCACCCATTGGTCAGACCTCTTTGCTGCACCAGAACAGGACATGTAGAGGCACAGAAGAGTCAGTGGGAAATTATTTATGCCCATGGAAAGGCATTGCAGGAAAATGGCAAAGAAACATACAAGGAACTTGTGACTGATGTAATTCTTCCTGAGAGACCTTTTCATAGCTAATAAGGTAGTTTAATAAAAAGTGTTTCCAAGGTTTTCAACTTGGATGGGAAAATCAATGCAATCCAGAGGCTTTCCAATAACACCAATTATTTCTCATTGGACATAAGTGAAAATGGTTTGACTGACCTATTATGATTATTTCTTTTAACTCAATTCCTTACCAAGTCATCCTAAGTTCCAAATTAGAAGCATAATGCAATAAAAATACAAACTATCACTACTTTCCCAGAGGCTTGGCTGCCAACCAGGAAGAAATGAATCTATCTAAAATACAGAGAATGTAATTCAAAATGGTATTGGAGGTAAGGTGGATTTGCCAAATTTCATGTCCTTGGAAAGTAAAGGTGGCTGACAGGTTTAGGAACATCATCTTGGTAAATACCACTGTGCTGAATTTTCTTCACATATTTGTCTTTGGAGAAAGACTTATCACTCCATTTACAGGCTTTTCAAATGATCTTTTGCCAGTATTTGATGGACATTAAATTGGTCAGAGAGAAATCACTTGGATTTGATTTGATACTATAAATGGCGACAGTGCAAAGCCCTGGAAAATGCCTTAGACCTACCCACTAGTGTTTCGATGGGGCACAGCAAGGTGATGCTGAGAAGTAAATAATCTGGGGAAAGGGTGGATGCCTTATAGATAGTTGGCTTGTAGAGACACATGCCAGCATTCTGGGACATGACTCAGGTCACTATGACAACTGTTTGCACACACAGTGTTCTTTGTATAAACTTTTCAATGGGGATAGACATACAAAAGTCAAGACCATGGATTTCATCTTCTGCTGAGTCAGGTGACAGTAGCATCTAAAGAGTGATTCAGGGAGACATCAAGAATTATACTCTTAGTCAGAGAAAGGTGGAAGCAATATGTTTTACCCTAAGCTGTTCTTCCAAGAATTTTAACATATATGAACTATGACAGATTTAGAGGCAGATTCAAATATAGTAGAATTATTTAAGTACGTATCTCTGCCACCGTGGGCTGGCAGGTCTGAAACTTAGTGAGTAGATATTATAACTTAGGACTGCCCTGGGAAACCTCATTGAGTTTAAGGTCTTCTGTGGATTTGATAAAGTACATTTTACTGAGCAAATACTCTCAGAGAAATACCTACTAGTGTTTGGTTATAGCTCGATACTAGATTGCTGTTAAGATGCTAACCACTACACACCTTGCTTTGCTCTATCTGGTCAAAAGTCTAGCTGAATGACATATCTTTAGCTTATTTTTAGTTACCTCAAGCAGTATTTATTTCCCATATTTGCTGTCATAGCAATGACCAATCAACTCTGTAAGAGAAACATGAAAGCCCCTAGCATGGAACATGTATCTGGTTGGTGGCCAGTAAGCTGGTCCTCAATTTGGGAATCCTTTTTCATTCCCAACATGGAGATGGAAGGATATACTACTTTTTTCCAGAGGTGGGATGGATCTGAAGTTTATGTGGGTTGATTCCTCAGTTGTAACTGGGTTCAGGGATCACTCTTATCATCACCTTTGGCCACTAGGAAAATTCCAACTACAGGTGGGAAGAATCATTATCTCTCTGGAAGTGAAGGGTGATTCTAAACTAGGCTTCATTAGTGTCCATCTGTGTGCAGACATGGATAGTGGCCCTTGGGGAAGGTACTCTCACCTAAGAGAATTTTAGAATGAAATGGACCAGATTTGGAATCTACATCTCTCATCAACCAGTCATACCATATGAAAAAAATCACTTGTATCTCTACTAGTGAAATTGATCCATGTACTTGTGTAAGGGTGAGGTGAAATTTCAGTTGGGTAACTTGGGAAAAGAACTTGGTGCCGGCCTGCAGTGAAGACCATGCTACCCATAAGGCATCACTATTTTAATTTAAAATTCTACCACCTAGCAAACAGTCCTTCACTTTGACTCATTCACATATGGTCATCTATTACAGTGCTACCTGGCAGAGATACCACATTATGATACCACCACCCAGTGTGAATCAGTGTTTATCCAGGTCATTTCCTATATATGCAGAGCTATCTGAGCTGTTGGGTGGGAGCACAGGGCAGAGCAAGTGCAAGTGGCTTCAAATATATTTTTGATAATCAGGTTGCAGATGGGTTCACATTTATTAAGGAGAACAATTGGGAGAGCCTTGTTAGATACCATTTCATCATCTTTCTGTCATCTAATAGGAATCCCCAAGGCCCACCGCACTGCTATTAAAACATGCTATGAAAAGAGCTAGATTATAAAATGAAGAAACCTAAGTTTAATTCTAAAAAAAGAGAATTGAAAAATGGAGCCAGGCTATTATTACAGAAGGGAAAAAAGTGAATAAAGTAAAAGAGAAAAAAAAAACAGAGAAGCATGCCAGTGCTGAGGTGGCTTCTCTGATCTTTTTGCTCTTTGCATTAACATGGTTTGTGGTCCCCAAGTTTTCCTAAGCAGAGTATACTGTAGGTAAAACCAGGCTATGTGCAGCCATTTTCAAAAGGCAAAATGAAATCCCCCAGGATTCTAAACACAAGACATCTAAAGCAGATGAAAGATGCTCACAACCGGATGGCCTGGATGTGGATGCCAGGTGGAGCCCTGCCTATCTGGGTTAGCAGGGCCTGCATAAAACGAGAATAATATCCATCTCCCAGGGCTCTGTTAAGGAGAAATGCCACCATGCAGCTGAAGTGCTTAGCTATGTGCTTCAGATTTATGTGCTCATTAAGTTATTGTTTGATCATTATCATCATCATCATCATCTCCACCCAACTCACAAAACCAGGAAACAGCAGCCTCCAAAATGGGATTACAATCAAGAGTGGTGGAATATTCCTACAGCAACCAGAGTTTATATTGCATTATTCTAGATAAATCTGCAGTTGGATTCAATGATCTGGAGCTCAGGTACCTTGAGACCAAGTCTATTTTAAGATCATTTGAGTGACAATATAAGCAAAGGAAAACAATTTGCAGATGGAAATGAGGGCACTTCCACAGCACAGTGTGGTGGTCAGGGATGCTTGGGGTTTAGGGCTCCCGGCAGGGGATAGAAGTGTTCTGTAAATAAATGGAGCAGCACACCGCACAAGGCAGCAGCTGTAGGCCATCAGCAGCACATACTAGACTTACTATTAACAAATGTCTCAGTGATTCAAATTCACACAAACATTAATGAATGGGAGGACCCAAAATGACCATTAGGATTTTAATGTGTGTAAAAAAGCCATCAAACATGCCCAGCAAATAAAGGGCCACCTGAATACTAAATAATTCCACCCCTCATTACTAATAATAATGTGTCATCTGGACGGAATAGTCCCTTAAGTATTTCACATTCCCTGCTGGAATTGAGACATTAATCCCATTGATACAAATTAACAGTGAAGCCCTGAGCCCAAATTATGTTCCCTGAGACGACGTATTAGAATGTGGTTCAGAGGAGATCTGTTATCCCTCTCCTGCAGATGTAATGCTAATTTTCTATCTAACATACTTTGCCCCTGGATTCTTCTTTGAATTCTGAACAATTCTTTAAAAATAAGTGGCTACTGTAGGCCATGATGGTTTGTGTTGGAAAACCCAAGGCGTTACTGGAACCTCAAAATAACCTGTCTCTTTATGAATGTCCTTGATGACATTCACATGCCATTGTGGCACTGGATGAGACATAGCATGACAGGAGAGACAGGTATGTCCAATGGTTCATCCCTCCCAAACTCTGTAAGGCAAGTAACTTAATATTAGCTTTGAAAATGTGAGGGAATAGAGCAGGATGGCTTAATGGATGGGCTCTGGACCTGCTGTGCATATAATAATACAATAATTAGCTTATACTAGCATGTTAATTGTTATTGATTGAGCTACGGACCAACTTAGCTTCTCTCTAAAAGAAAAATGTATAAAAATGGATGTATCAATAGTAACTACTTTTGGTTCTATTAGAAAAGTTCCTTTGTTATTATTAGAAAAGAAGGGAAGTTTGGAAGACAGGAGAAGAGAGGATTCCCCAAAGAATTCACTGCCTCCTTACTAGAGTTTCCCCTCCTTGTGAACCTGATTGGACAGTGCCCTCTTTCTTGGAGCCAGACTCAGTCCCATTTGAACAGTCATCTGCCTTACATTTTGATGGGAGTACAGGGATATTTGCTTAAGTACTATAAAGAGACAGAGCTGGGGAGCTTCTTGTGTGCTCATATTCCCAGATGAAGACATCTTGACTGAACCAATTTGTCCTTGCTCTGCAATTATAGGCCTAATTAGATGTAGCCTAATTACAGCAGAAGATCTTAAATGACCATAAGCCACTCTGCCCAGGTATATAGTTCAAATAGAGAACATATTTATAGATATACAGAGAACCCCTTAGCTTATTTTAAGAAAATGAAAGAAGTTTCCACAGAACTCAGGGAAAAGATCACACATCTGTTTATTGCTAATGATATAATGATGTTTTTAAGGGTCATTCATTATGTGTTCTTTCTAACAGATCATTCTATATTGGGATAGGGCTGATTGTCAACTGCTACACAATTTATTGAATTTTTTTATATATCAACCATAGAGCTAATATATTAAAACATTTTCCCTTGTATTTGTTTTAGATGGGAAGATTGTTCTAGATACATCAGCTAAGCTTTTCAAAGCCATGCTGTGGGTAAGTGCCAAAATAGGATTTCAATCTATATTTATTCTGCTTGGAATCTTGTATTTTGAGGCCATCATGGTCTACTTTCTTTTGCATGCATCCTGTCTGTCACATGAAAGAGAACAAAGACACAGATGTTAACAAAGGCCAAATAAGAAGGTAACCTCTAAACTGTTGTGGATGTTGATAATAACAACCACTGCCAAATTGATTATGGTATGATCTAAGAATGGAGATAGATTAGAAAGCAGAAATCCTCTGCTCTGCTGGAATGTTTTCTGGGATTCTAGGAACTGGTAGATATAGTGATATGCTTTTTATGATTTTTTGATGCTTGCCTGAAGATTCAGAAAGCAAAGTCAGTCACAAGCCATAGAAGCCAGGCACACACCTTTAATCCCAGCAGCCAGAAGCTAGGAGGTGGTCGTACATACCTTTAATCCTAGGACTCAGGATTAAGAGGTAGACAGGTCTCTCTGAGTACAAGGCCACCCAGGGATTCATGAGATTGAATCAGTCTAAAAAAGTAGCAGAGCTCACACCTTTAATCCCAGCACTAGACAGGAACAAGGTATCAGTATCAGGCATTTGTTCTCCAGCCACATTGAGAATAGGAATGACCCAGCCCTTTTAGAGGTAAGAGCTCTCTGGTAGCTTGGCTGCTTTGCTTCCTTGATTTTCAGGTTAAACCCCAATATTTGTCTCTGGGACTTTTAATTTTAACTCAACAATAGATGCTGAATTGTGTAACTCTTTCTTTACATAGAAATGCTTAGCACAGAGAACAGACAGATCACCATGGTGATGATTGTGTTGTGTAGATATAGCTGTTTTCTTGGCATTGAAACATCTCTTCCTTGAGATGAAACTCAAGAAACTTGCAAGTCTCATGATCCTCATCTCTGAGATTATGTAATCAATTAGCAAACTTTTGGAGGAGAGGAGACTGGTCAGATGCTTCATGGGTGTTGTATAGGGAAAATCAGACATGGCACTTTCAAGAATAGTTTCCTCTGATGGAGTGGGGCTTTGTGGTGGTGCTGCTCCTGTTCAGTTACCCACGATCCTATAGGTAACCCCATAAACTCATTGGTTCACCAAGTAGAGTTTGGATCGACTAATTTCTTCAGTACATCATTGACCTCTCTATCAGGGGCAGGAATAGGTAACAAAATAGTCTTCCCAGGTTAACTCATGCAGTGTGGTGCTTTGTTACCAAGTACTTCCAGCATGTCCTCCCAAAGCATCCCTTGAGTATGAGAGCTGTGTCAGTAGAGCAACAGCTTTGCCTGATAGCAAAGAGGAGGGATTACTTTTTCCCTTAGGGACCCTGGTGCACAGGTGCTCTTAAGCCACATGGGCTGTGCCAGAACTCATCCTTAGCTTCCTCGATAAAAGATTCTTTGTTGTTCTGAGTATAGAGTCCATCCTTATGAACAACTGAAGATACTTCTTAACATGCACTCTGCCAAAATACTAAATATGTTATTTTTAATACTAATACATTTAAAATATAAATAAGGATTATAATGGAGGCTCATGCTCACGATTACTGTGCCCCCCCACCATGTGTGTAGGAGCATGTACAGAGGCCAGAGTAGGACATTGATGCTCTGAGGTATTACTCTTCCTATTATTCCTTTGAGATAGGGTCTCTCACTGAGTCTGGAGCTAGACTGGCACCCAGTAAGCCCCAATGAGCCTCCTGTCTTTAACCTCAATGGCACTGGGTTATAAGTGCACAGGTCAGCACTCAGACCTTTACCTGGGTGCTGAGGATTTGAGCTAAGGTCCTCATGCTTATGAAGAAAGAGCTCTCACTCACTGAACCACCTCCTCTATATAGTTACTGTTAGTATTTTTATGTTTCCTTTATAGTTAAAAATTGAACTGAAACATGCATATATTCTATTCTTCTGTTTTTCTACATAAAGTAGCTCACTGGCTCTGTTTCTCTTCCAGTTAGAACCATATAATTTTAAAGAACATGGAAAGATTCTCATCCATTTTTATAGTTGCATAAGTCTTGACTTCTTGGATATACAATGATGGGTTTCATTAACTTCTCACAAAAACTTGGTTGTTTCCATCATTTTATTTCAAAAGATGCTACAAAGAATTAGGTATGAAGCAACAGAGGATAATTGATGTTACATTCTGGTAGCTGTGTCTTGGGATGGTCACAATGCCCTCTTTGTGCTTCAACATACTTAAATTTTCATTTTCATTTTCATTTTTCCTGTTGTATTAGAAATTAAGGCACCATGACATTTCCCAAAATGCATGCACTAACGAAAGATCCACACCACATAAGACCTAATGTCATTAGTATCTTCAAAATATTACTTCTATTATGGTATAAGCAACCTCTCCCCCTGCGGGCTTCTCATGGCAAGACGTACCCTAAAAGGGAGGTCTATTCATCATGATTTTGGAGGGAGATTTACCTTACCCATGGATATGTCATTTAACTTATAAATACATATAAACCTTTCTTATAACATGTAACTCAGAAGCCACTTTGGGACACTTCATTCTAACTGATCTTTTGAAATGCTTGCTTTGCTTAGCTTTGACAAACAATTTTGACTTGAATGATACATATCTTTTGATTGAATTCTTCCCTTCCAGAAGATGAGAACTGAGAAACCAGGTTAAATACCTGCTTGTGCACATTTTATACATGAACTTCCATAGGTAGAATATTCAGAGACTTGTTCTGAGTCCAACATTAAAATTTTCATTTTGAAAAGTATTGAAAACAAAAACCAGATATTTCATTCTTTGGAGGTTGTCTGTAATGCTCTTAATCTTCAGGAGCATCAAAGATCCTTCCCAGGTCTTCTGTGTAAAGAATACAATTTCTTAGAAATTAATAAACCTTATGGAAAAGATTAACCCCACTAGAATTTGGCTCTCCTCATCATACTTTTTCTCTTAGAGGTCCTCAAGTGATCCCAGGGGCCATGGCATGATGAGGTGGCTTTTTTATTGTTTTATTAATAAAAAATGGTCAGGAGGAGTTAGATATTAGGGTAAAACCTGGTAGAACCACAGAGAGATGTAGAAAACGATCAGTGATCACTGCTCTCCATACTTCCCAGTAAAAAGGGCCACAACTATCCCCTTGACCCTTATTCCTCTTGTCTATACATCTATCTCCTCTGAGTCGACCAAAAAAATCTATGGTCCACTCCAGCCAGCTGAATGTGGACCCTATCCTCTGAACCAAGGCCTGACTCCACTGGTGGTCTCAGAGCAAAAACTTAAACAAATTTCCTGCTTTTCGTCCAAATAAAGGAAAGGTTTTTTTTAACTCTGACATTGTAAAACTATATACAATAAAAATAATTATTGGGTAAGAATCACATTCACAATGTCCAGTCCATTTGTATTTGACAAATTCAGAGGAAACACTCCATTATCTGTCTTCTCTTGGTTAGTCAAAAGTTTTGAACCTAACTTACTTTCTATACTAAGGAAAACTGTAACTGTAACTATCTAGTCTTCAACCCCATCAGAGACCTGAAAAGGATATGATATTACCAAAGTAATCAGGAAGTGCAGAACAAACAAATAATAAAACTCTAGGAATGGCAGAGACATCTGGCTGCCTGGAAAGTCATCCCAAGATTCCTCTGCAATGTTGGGGGCATCCATCCTTCAGCCTACAGGCCTAGACTATCTAGCAGACTTCAGCAGGAAATTTTGAGGGACTGTACTACCTTGTCTTGGAAAAGTTCTGCAATCACTTTCTTTTGTGATCTGCTTGTTCAATTTGGACAGCATGCTGTCAGCAGTCAAAGCAAGGGAAGTTTCTTGCCCAGTGGCTAACTTTACCACAAAGAAAGCAAACTCCATATGGAGGTTCTTCAAGGCCCATCATCTTTTCTAAAGTAAATTGTGCTGCTAGGAGCAGACTAGTCTCACAGTCATGGAAAGCCTTATATTATTAAACCATTTTAAAGGCCATATTCTATAGGTTTCTGAAGTGTTTGAAGACCATCTATCTACTTAAAATATATCTCTGTTTGACTTTGAAAACATACTTGAAATGACTATCAGTTTGACTATTATAGGTGACTAACTACTAACCTGTCTTTATTATCTAATAACTTTCAAGGATAGAACTTTATATTACACTTTAAAATAAGGTTCATAAGTATAATACCTTAAAAAGAATAGAAACATATATACAGTATAACAAAAATAACCTTAAATTTCCATCGATTTTTGGAAATACGTTAAACATGAGTAGAAATATATGTAAGTATAACAAAAATAACCTTAAGTTTGTACAAATATGTGAAAATGCATACCAATATAAAATATTTGAGACAAGCTCTTCTAGTTTGAAAGTAGATTCAGTAACCTACCTTTTTATTCATTCCCATAACCCCCTTTTGTTGTTTCAGAATGAGATCCCTGAATCTAATTTCCTTTGCTTAGATTCCTCCCTGCCCATGACCAATAACAACTTGTAACCAACCCATGATAATGACCATCCATAACCCACCAAATGACCAGAAACCACCCACCTTATCTTCTGGAATGTAGGCATTATGTTCTTAAAATTACTTCCTGTTGTCTGTGGACAATGACATCTTTAGGACCCTGAAAAAAACTGAGATAATGATCAAGTCCTGGGAGAGCTAGATGTTGTCGAGTCTGGTGGGACTAGACAGTGTGATAAGAAAGTACAGGGCTTATCTGAAGTCTTGGCTGGAGTAGTCTATGAGGCTGGACCACTTTAGCTAATTGCCTTGAAATTGTCCTGAGCAGTTTGTAGTTGAAAGCTGATCATTGGGTGGTGTTTGCCAACTTAGTGGCAAACATTTCTATTTTTTCTTTTTCTTTTATTTTTTCCTTTTTTATTAGAAAGAAAATTATTTTACATGTCAATCCCAGGTCCCTCTTCCTCCCCTTCTCCTTTTCCTCCCCAACTAATGCCCTACCTATCCCATACCCTTTCTGCCCCCCAAGGAGGGTGAGGCCTTCCATAGGGGGTCTTCAAAGTCTGTCATAGTCTTTGGGATAGGGCCTAGGCCAACTCCCTTGTGTCTAGGCTCAGAGAGTATCCCTCCATGTGGGATGGGCTCCTAAAGTCCATTCCTATGGTAGCAATTAGTACTGATCCACTACAAGAGGCCCCATAGATTTCCAAGGTCTCCTCACTGACACCCACATTCAGAGGGTCTGGATCAGTCCCATGCTGGTTTCCCAGCTATCAGTGTGGGGACCAAGAGTTTTCCCTTGTTCAGGTGAGCTGTTTCTGTGGGTTTCACCATCATGGTATGGACCCCTTTGCTCATCAGTCCTCCTTCTCTGCAACTGGATTTCAGTTAAGTTCAAGGTTTAGTTGTGGGTATCTGCTTCTACTTCCACCAGCTGCTGGATGAAGGCTGTACTATAGCATATGAATTAGTCATTAATGCCATTATCAAGAGAGGGCATTTAACGTAGCCTCTGCTCTGCTGTTTAGATTGTTGGTGTCATCTTTGTATCTCTCCAGACATTTCCCTAGTGCCTGATTTCTCTTTGAACTTATAATGTCTCCCTCTATTATATTATTTCTTATCTTGCTCTCTTCTCTTCTTCCCCCAACTCAACCTCCCTGTTCCATCCTGTCTTCCTTACCCTTCCTCTTGTCCTCTTCCCATTCTCCTAGTTCCCTCCCCCTCCACCATGCTCCCAATTTTCTCAGGAGATCTTGTCCCTTTCCACTTCTCCAGGGGACCATGTATGTCTCTCTTAGGGTCCTCCTTATTTACCAGCCTCTCCGGCAGCCTGGGCTGTAGGCTGGCAATCCTTTACTTTATGTCTAAAAGCCACATATGAGTGAATACACACAATGCCCTTCTTTTTGTGACTGGATTACCTCGCTCAGAATGGTTTCTTCTAGTTCTATCCATTTGCCTGCGAATTTCAAGATTCCATTGCTATTTTCCCCCCACTGTGTAATGGAGTAGTACTCCATTGTGTAAATGTACCACATTTTCTCTATCCATTCTTCAGTTGAGGGGCATCTAGGTTGCTTCCAGGTTCTGGCTATTACAAATAGTGCTGCTATGAACATAGCTGAACAGATGTCCTTGTTGTAGGAATGTGCTTCTTTTGGGTATATGCCTAAGAGTGGAATTGCTGCATCTTGAGGTAGACTGATTCCCATTTTCCTGAGGAATCCTCATACAGATTTCCAAAGTGGTTGTACAAGTTGGCATTCCTACTAGCAGTGGAGGAGTGTTCCCCTTTCTCCACATCCTCTCCAGCCTAAACTGTCATTGGTGTTTTTGATTTTAGCCATTCTGACAGGTGTAAGATGGTATCTCAGAGTTGTTTTGATTTGCATTTCCCTGATGGCTAAGGATGTTGAACACTTTCTTCTGTGTCTTTCAGCCATTTTAGATTCCTCTATTGAGAATTGTCTGCTTAGTTCTGTACCCCACTTTTTAATTGGATTGATTGGTGTTTTGGAGACTAGCTTCTTGAGTTCTTTGTGTATTTTGGAGATCAGCTCTCTGTCAGATGTGGGGTTGTTGAAGATCTTCTCCCAATCCGTGGGCTGTCGTTTTGTCTTGTTGACTGTGTCTTTGCCTTACAGAAGCTTTTTAGTTTCAGGGGGTCCCATTTATTAATTGTGGATCTCAGTGTCTGTGCTACTGGTGTTATGTTCAGGAAGTGGTCTCCTGTACCAATTTGTTCATCTATTTCTGTTAATTGACAAAGTCTCAATTTTCCTTTCAGAATCAATTCAGAAACCTTTTTTACATATGTCGTTAATGTTTTACTCTGTGTGTCAAATATATCAATTCTAAAATACTATCTTCTTTCTGCGTAAGAATTCCGTAGGAAAATGTGTAGAAGATAGTATGATAAGAATACAATCAAGCTCTGGATCCAAGTGATCCATAGGCATCCTGTAGTTTCTTTTCTGCCAAAGTCAATTCTCCCTCAGCCTCAGCAGATTATTTTTTGGACTATTTAAGTCCTTATAACTGTAATGTTTGAAAGGAATTACTTAGCTCTTGAGTTGTTAGTCCAATTGTGGGACACAGACAGTTAATATTTCCCCAAAATTTTGAAAATAATTAACAGTTCTTAACTGATCTCTCCTGATTTTCACTTTCTGTGGTTAATATTTTTTTAAACCTATGTACTAAATAGAATCTTCTTTTTGTATTTTTTCAAGAGAAATTTATAATCCCCAATGAGGCAAAATTTCTTTACTTTTTCTTTTTTTGTGATTTTTTTTTAAAAACTTAAGTTAGAAACAAGTTTGTGTTACATGTCAATCCCAGTTCCTTCTCCCTCCCTTTCTCCCCTGTCCATCCCGCTCCCCCCCACCCCCTGTAATCCCTTCCCCTTTCTGCTCCCCAGGGAGGGTGAGGCCTTCCATGGGGATCTTCAATGTCTGTCATGTCATCTGGAGCAGAGCCTAGGCCCTCCTTCCTCTGTCTAGGCTGAGACAGTATCCTTCTATGTGGAACGGCTTCTCAAAGTCCTTTCCTATACTAGGGATAAATACGGATCCACTAGCAGAGGCCCCATAGATTCCCCAGACATCCTAACTGACACCCACGTTCAGGGGGTCTGGATCAGTCCTATGCTGGTTTCCCAGCTATCAATCAGAGGTCCATGAGCTCCCCCTTGTTCAGGTCAGCTGTTTCTGTGGGTTTCTCCAACCTGGTCTTGACCCCTTTGCTCATCACTCCTCTCTCTCTGCAATTGGATTCCTGGAATTCCGCTCAGTGTTTAGCTGTGGGTGTCTGTTTCTACTTCTGTTTCCATCCGCTACTGGATGAAGGCTCTAGGATGGCATATAAGGTAGTCATCAGTCTCATTATCAAGGAAGGTACCCTCTCCACTATTGCTTAGATTCTAAGTTGGGGTCATTCTTGTAGATCTCTGGATATTTCCCTAGTGTCAGATTTCTCTTTAAACCAATAATGGCTCCCTCTATTATGGTATCTCTTTCCTTGCTCTCCTCTATTCTTCCCCTGACTCAATTGTCCTTCTCCCTCATGCCCTTCTCTTCCCTCCTCTTCTCCCCTTCTCTTTCTCCAGACTCCCTCTTCCCTCCCCAATGCTCCCAATTAGCTCAGGGATTTTTGTCCCTTTCCCCTTCTCCGGGGGAACCATGTATCTCTCTCCCTCTTAGGGTCTTCATTGTTTTCTAGCTTCTCTGGTGGTGAGCATTTTAGGATGATAATCCTTTGGTCTATGTCTAAAATACATATGAGTGCGTACATACCATTTTTGTCTTTTTGTGACTGGGTTACCTCATTCATGATGGTTTCTTCTAGTTCCATCCACTTACCTAAGAATTTCAAAATTCCATTGCTTTTTTTTTCCCCCGCTGAGTAGTACTCCACTGTATAAATGTACCACATTTTCTCTATCCGTTCTTCAGTTGAGGGGCATCTAGGTTGCTTCCAGATTCTGTCTATTACAAATAATACTGTTATGAACATAGTTGAACTGATGTCCTTGTTGTAGGAATGTGCTTCTTTTGGGTATATGCCTGAGAGTGGAATTGCTGGATCCTGAGGTAGACTGATTCCCATTTTCCTGAAGAATCACCATACTGATTTCCAAAGTGACTGTAAGAGTTGGCACTTCCACCAGCAGTGGAAGAGTGTTCTGCTTTCTCCATATCCTCTCCACCATTGATTGTCATTGGTGTTTTTTATTTTAGCCATTCTGACAGGTGTAAGATGGTATCTCAGAGCTCTTTTTATTTGCATTTCCCTGATGACTAAGGATGTCGAGCACTTTCTCCAGTGTCTTACAGCCATTTTAGATTCCTCTGTTGATAATTCTCTATTTAGTTCTGCACTCCACTTGTTAATTGGATTTTTTGGTGTTTTGGTGGCTAGCTTCTTGAATTCTTTGTATATTTTGGAGATCAGCCCTCTGTCAGATGTGGGGTTGATGAAGATCTTTTCCCAATCCATGGGTTTTGTCTTGTTCACTGTGTCTTTGCCTTACAGACGCTTCTCAGTTTCAGGAGGTCCCATTTTTTAATTGTTGATTTCAGTGTCTGTGCTACTGGTGTATACAGCAGGGCTACTGATTTCTTTGAGTTAATGTTGTATCTTGCCACTTGCTGAAGGTTTTTATCAGCTGTAAGAGTTCTCTGGTAGAATTCTTCAGATCACTTATGTAAACGATCATGTCATCTGCAAATAATGAAAGATTGACTTCTTTTCCAATTTGTATCTCCTTTTTTGTCTTATTGCTCTAGCTAGAACTTCACAGTTCTTCTAAGGTATCTGTGTGGTGATATATTATTTATGATTCATTAAAGCTTGCCTGAGAATTTAGAGTGCAAATTTAGCCTCAAGCTATAGAGTTCAGTCAGAGGTGTTACACACTTTTAATCCTAGTACTCAGGATTAAGAGATAGATGGAGTTCTGTTAGTTCAAGGCCACACTGACTATATGAAATTGATCCATTCCTAAAAGAAATAGGTCACACAAAGATGATTTCAGCATCTGGGATCACATGCCTTTAATGCCAGGACTAGAGAGGTATAAAAGATAGGAGCAGGGTCTTCAGTAGTCAGTATCAGGCATTCATTCTCCAGCCACTTTGAAGACAGGAAGGCATTGAAGTCTCCAGACACATTGAAAAAAAAGGCAGCAATCTGAGGCTTGTGGAGAGCTTGTGGAGACAGGATCAGCCCATTCAGCCTGAGGTAGAGGTAAGAGCTAGTGGCTTGACTGCATTGCTTCTCTGATCTTCAGCTTGAATCTTGAACCCCAATATCCATCTCTGGGTCTTTTATTTATCAGGCTACATGAATCAACTAGTAATATATTTACCCTCTAATGGTGAATTATAAATTGAGTAAATTATTTATAAATTACTTACAATGGCTGTTGTAAAAAATATTCATACAAGGTGGGGCTGTTTAACATCTTTTGTAGGATAACTTTCCACTAATACTGTTTAACAGGCTTGGAATTATTATAAGTAGGCACTGTGAAGACAAACTTTTCTCTATCCTGTTCAGCAGTCTTTTAACCCAATCACTATAATAGACTATACTTTAGGAAATAAGGAAGGCAGGGGAATTCCAGGCTGTAAAGAGCCCATTAACTGAATTACCTTTTCTATGGCTCTTAAATATGATAATATGTCCATTTTCTAGATTTCTTTTTAATGACAAATATAGGAGAATTTGAAGGACCACTTGATTATTCAGTATGTTGAACATATTGTACCAGCAGTTCTAATGCCTGTAATTTTTCTGATGGCAAAGGCCATTATTACAGCCAAACAGGTTTGTCAGTTAACCATTTTAAAGGTAGGATGGTTGGTATCTTTGGGAGATCAGCAGCTGTTGTGCCTGTTTATGTATAGCCTGGACAGTCAGTGGCAGTTCTTGGTAATACCTTTAAATATGTTCTTAGAAGCATTCATTAATTTATAGTTTGTTTCTTAGATTGGAGGAATGTTAACCTGGGTTTTCCGTTGGTGTAATAAATCACATCCCCATAAATTCATTGCTGTGTTAGCCACATATAGTTTAATTTCCCTATCCATCCTTATGTTCCTATATACTTTACCCATCTTAACCTTTGTTTTACCTGGGATAAAGTTCCAATCCCTAGAAGCTGAACATTTAAGTCCTGAAGAGGCCAATTTGGATGTCTAAATCAGGCCTCTACTGTCCAAGCTTCCCTGCTCAAAAAGTCCATGCATCTCTTTTTGGCCCTCCTTCTTCCTCTTCTGTGTCTGTCTATCTCCTCTGAGTCCACCAGAAAACTCCATGGTACACTTTGTCCAGCTGAATATGGACCCCACCCTCCAAACCACTGGAGGTTTTGGAGCAACAGCACAAACAAATCTCAAGCAACAGCGTGGAAATAAAAGACATTCAAGACCAGCCTCCTATGGATATTTCTACTTTTCTCTGTGTGCTTCTGAACTCCCATCCTGCCATAACCAGACCTGAGCTCTCCAGCCAGAAGATCCTCCTCAACTCTTCAGTCGTTTTGTTTTCTCTTTCATTCTGGTGCTTGCTCTTTGTTTTTTTTTAAGTTTTAGCAAGCCTCTCACCAGAACATTCTATTCTCAGAAGATTATACTTCAGAGAAGCTTAGTCTCTGTCTTTTTCATAATACATTAAAGTCATAAATGAACTTCTGTTAGTCATTTTACAGAATGCACATGGTAGATCTTTGAAGGCTGGACTTTGATTATGATCAAAGAGAACCTACAGGGCTTACGTGGGGGAATCCCTAATTTAGAGAGGTATGCAGATTATCAAGACTGATTTCAAATCATCAAGAAGTCAGAACACACTGAACAAGCGTTTAACAATCATTTTTAAAATGTAAAAAATAGTGTGAAATTGTGTTTCTCTATTGTCAAAGTTTATGCTGTGGGCTACTTTTCTGATCCACAGTTAATCATCCCATCTGAAATTTAATACTTCAAAAGAAATAATTTTATATTAAAATACAACCTTCTTATCACACATAAAATGATAGAGCTTAAGGTAAAGAAATTTAAGGGATCATTCACTTTAGTATCCATATCCAGTACACATTTGACAACAGGAAAAAGATGGAGGCTTCAGAGCTTTGATGATTATTTATTTCAAAATATTAATCAATGGTAGATCTGGGGCAAGAATTCAGACTTCCTACATCTTCCTCAATACACAATCTGATTTTCTGTTACAACAAACCCAGAAATAAGGCTCAATAGCATTCTAGTTGATTCTCTTATCTTTCAACCATTTAAAAATATTTAATTGACAAGCAACTGTGTACTTTTATGGAAAGTGGTATTTGTATCTATATATATACATTGTATAAAAGTAAAAACTTAGTAATTTTTGCCATTCATATGTGTGTAAAGAGTTCCATGCTGGAAACTGCCATGGAGGAGGAAATTATAATAAAAGAGAAAGTCTGGGGACAGATTTTAAAATTTCAAAAGACTTGTACCATTCCCATTGTACCCTCTCAGATGTAAACTCTCAGATGTCCCTACTTCCATGCCCTTGTTCAACAATGACAGATTCTAACCCTCTGAAATAGTAAGCACAATTAAATGCTTTTTGGAAATGTTTCGTTGGTCATGGTATTCCATCACAGTAGTAGAAACATAACTAATACAAAGTTGCTGAATTTATTTTTTTATCTTGAGAAAGGGAGAGTTGTTTTCCAGTTCTTTTCTCACCTTTTCATTCCTGTTTCAAAACTGTTGATTTTTTAAAAACCAATCCTAGTTCTTCCAAAATTCCTTTTCAACATACATCTGCAAGTTTCAGAGCCAGGGTCATCAACATGGATGACACTGGGCTCATGAAATGAACACCCACAACTGGCAGCAAGCAGGGATTTTTTTTTGGAAATGGACAAAGAACAGCACTGGAATGACTTTTTTCTGTTCTCTGGAGAAAACCTCCACCCCAGATGTACAAAAACCATTCTTTTGGTGCTAACCATATCAGTTGAGCAATAATAAACTCATACACATAGCAAAAGAATGAAGAGATTTCTAACCATAGTGCAAGCATACCATAGATAGGAAATTTGGTTTCAGCATCTGAAATGTACCATGTACCAGTACTTATATGATAGTGTTGAGAATGAGATAACATAAGGCTTATGTATGACCTGGTGGTGGGCCTGGTATCCACTAAGGGCTCTGTAAGTGGTGGTCTAAGATGTGTGAATGTCGGTGCTCTCTTTACCCTTAATTCACCTCTTGTCATTGTGGAAGCAAAATAGGAGCCTCTGGATGATGTGAGATGTTATTTTGTAAATATGTTTCTTTTATTGGGTGATGAATATAGCACTGTTGGCTAATAGGGAAGCAAGATAGGTGGGTCTAGGAGGTGAGGAGGATTCTGGGAAGAGTAGGCACAGAGATTCACGATGTAGACCGCAATGGAGTAAGAGGCCCAGACCTTTTCTCTGGTGAGATAAGACCATGTGGAAATACTTAGATTTATAGAAATGGGCTAGTTAGTATTTAAGGCAGAGCTAGCCAATAAGAAACCAAGCTAAAGGCCAACAGTATTCACAATTAATATAGTATCTCGTGTGTTGTTTGGGGCTGAAGCGGTGGCGGGACCCAGGCAGCTGGAGGTAAAGAGCACGGGCAACATCTGGATCTATGGGTAAACCAGACTAAAGGTGGGGGAGGGGCTCCTCTTGTTTAATTCATGACAGTGTCAGAATGTATTACAGATGGAGAAGTCAAAAAGATCAGCAAAGACCTCTTCATGCCTCTCTCTTAAGTCTACCGACTACTGCCCCAGTGACTGCTTAAAAAAGGGCTGTTTTAGTCACATGCTTCACACATAAGAGCTTCTGATTCTCTCAGTCATAGACTTCACTTCTTTTTTGTGCCTTCATTTGCATACTTTCTCTAGGCTTATGCACTGGTAGGAAAGGTGATGAAAAAAAAGCACACGGCTTTCCCTGGCACTGCTTAGGTTAGACATCGACGATCTTGTTCTGAGAGCAGCTTAGACGCACTTTTGCTGAAAACAATCACCGTGGCATGACCCCACTGACAAGGAAGGTCATTTAAGCTGTAGTAATGCAAAACAAATGGATATAAGCACTTCTGTGATAAATTAAAGTGCCACATTTGGCCTTTGGAAGTTAGAACACCTAAAGGGACTACAGTCACTGTTCTCCGAAGCTATAGATGGTGATGGTGACACATTTATGCACTGGAGTTTGTAGGCGGGAATGAAGGAGAGAAGGCCTGCAGGTATCGGGTTGGGTGCTGAAGTCTTTTTACCTTTGCCTGTCACTCATCTCCCCACCATCATTACTTCATTATATGTTCCAGAAAATCTGATTAAAATGGGAATTAGAATAGTTATTAAGAGTAATTTTTATGAAAATAAAATTTAAAATATCTTACATGAAAGCATTAGAGACTAGACTTTTTGCTGGATTGGGAAAAAGGATAATGCAGGTAAGAATCTGAGTGCGCCCATCTTCACTGTTAGCCTGACTGACTTTGGAACCAACAGGAGAGTGATGAAGCATACTTCTGGGTGTGTCTGTGCGCACATTTCCAGAAGGTATTAACTGAGGGGGAAAAGACCTGCCATGAATATGGGTGGCAGCATCCCGTGGCCTGAGGACCTGGGTGGGTTAAAAAGGAAATGCCAGCTAAACATCAGGATCTCTCTATTTGCTGTTCCTTTGTCTCAGCCGTGATGTGCATCACTTTTTGTCATGTCTCTTCTACCATGATGAACTGAACCATCTGAGAGGATGATCCAGGATAGATCCTTCCTGTTGTAAGTTGTTCCTGTCAGGCTTCTTATTAAAGGGACTTGAAAAGAAGCTGCTGTAATGAGGCGAAAATGATATTTTCCCATAGCTATATGAAGGCCTGGTAAGCATTCTTATCCCTATTCTCAAGGCAGGTTAGGGGGACAGTGCGACTTCTGGTTGTCATATCAAGCAATTCTCCATTTTCATGTGCCTGATGGGATGGCAAGACAGTATGACATTTTATATCAAGTAGAAAGAACTAAGGCTTTAATTGCTGCTGTATCATTATTAGTTTGCATTCAATACCATGAACAAAATAACTTTCCTATTTGGGGGGGAGTTTTAGCTTTGGTTTTTACTAATTAACCCTATCTTATGCTCCCAACCCAAATGAGTATACAAAAACACAAACAAGTCAGGACCCTCACCGAGGGAGAAACAATGTCTACAGTGAACCCAGTGGGCAAATACTCATGTATTTATTCCATGGCTGATTTCACAAAGCAGAGCTAGGACTGTGTGTTCCTTCTCCAACACCAATGTGAATGCTCCTTGACTAATTGCAAGCTCCTCTGTCCAGCCCTTCAGAAATAGGGCCATTTGTAATCAGAACAAGTTAATTTTCTTAACATAAAGCAAGCCAAAGAATCAGCACAAACACCAAAAGCCCAGTAGAATTCTGTTAAAAGTTGGGAAGGTAATTTAAACAATGTAGCTTGGGAAGGTTTTTGGTAGAAAAGGAAGTGAGGATGTTAGAGAGTAATGGGGTTTAAATGACTAAAAGTTATATACATGTATGAAATTGCTAAAGAACACATAAAAATGATACACTGGTAGTTTCCTTGTTATATGAAAAAATGTCAAGACTCACAAGTTAGGGGAAAACACGATTTCAGACTTTATTGGGTAACATTTTTGCCAAGCTGGCAAATGCACATGAGAAAACCTTATTCCATAAGTAAGTAAGAGCTTCCAAGGATAAAAGTCTCTAACGTTTATCACACATTGAAGTGCATATACCACGTGCCTAGCGATCTCACTTCCAGAACCTTAGCTCACCTGCTGCTTTCCCACATTACAAGCTGATGCAAGTGCAGAATTTATATCACTGTACATTTGTAACAACAAATTATGTCAAGAAACAAGCTGGGTCTTGGCCAGGAGGGCATTCATGAAGTAATAATAAAGTCTTCAATATAATATACATAGTTCCAAAAGAGAAATATAAAACTCTATATGCCCTAATATGGAAAGTTGTCTGAAATATGGAAAATTATCTCTAAGATACATCAGCAACTAAGTAAAGCAGGGATGAATCTGAAGTAGGCACAAGGAAATATGCAATTGAATTTGATTTGCATAAAGTATTTTCATTAAAAAATATCCAGAGTACATGGCAAAGCTGTTTGCCTTTGAGAAGTAGAGCAGGTGACAGGGTAACTGAGAGTACGAATGATTTTTTAAAATCAGGCCCTATGTACTTTAGAATTTTAAAATATAAAATTGAAATATCTTTTTTAGGATTATCACTATTACTAAAATTTTATTGTTTTCACCTTTTAAGAATGATGTTCCTTTAAGTTGTACCTACAGGAACACCGGTGAGCAACTCTAAATGCCAAAGCAAAAGGATACCAGCAATATTCCTAGCCAATCCAAGAAAGAGAGAGGAGGGTTTTCTCTTAGGAACCTGTAGAGTTCATCTCAAGGGATGTTTGATCTGCAGTTTGGATGTGGGAAGACACCAGGAGGAAGAATCTCAGGTAGCCTCCTGTGTAATTAGTAGCCTGGAGTGTCCACTCTCTTGCAGTAGAGATTTTGCTTGACTAGAGGTGGTCAGCATTTGACACACTCCCAAGGGGAGCTGTTTTCTGTTGGGCAATTAATCAAGGAAGAAATTGGTAAGACTGTGGCTTTTTTTTTTTTTTTTTTGGTTTGACTCTGACCCGTGGCCTATTGGCACATGTCCCGAGAGCTTGTTCTCCACTTGCCTGCCTTATTTTGGGAGGTTGAGGAACTTTGAGGAAGAGGGGTATAGTTGGTGAACGAAGCCACCTGCTGTGCCTTTCCTACTGTGATGGACTGAAGTCCTCGGAAACCCAGAGCCAAAATAAATCTTCCTGCCCTCAAATTGTCTCTGTTGGGTATTTTGTTACAGACACACAAAAATATCCAGCACACAGAGGTCGTCTGTGACCTTATGTGTACATGTGCAAATTATTGGGCCTCAGAAAATCTCTAGAAGCTTGATAAAAAAAATTAGGAAAAAATGCATCAGGTCTTGATGTCTTTGCTCATCTTCCTCTCTCTCTATAACTGGATTCCAGGAGTTCAGTTCAGTGCTCAGCTGTGAAATTTCTGCTTCTACTTCCATCAGCTACTGGATGAAGGCTCTATGATGGCATTTAGGGTAGTCATCAATTTCATTATAAGGGAAGGGCACTTAAGGTATCCTCTCCACTATTGCTTAGATTCTTACTTAAGATCATCTTTGTGGATTTCTGGAAATTTCCCATGTTTCTCATTAAGACCATAACGGCTCCCTCTATTAAGGTATCTCTTTCCTTGCTCTCCTCTGTTCTTCCCCTAACTCAACCTTCCTGGTCCCTCATGTTCTCCTCTTTCTCCCCTTCTTCCATCCTCTCCTCATCTTTCTCCTTCCTCTTTTTTCCCTCCCCCATGCTTCCAATTTACTCAGGAAATCTTGTCCATGTATGCCTCTATTAGGGTCCTCCTTGTTTCATGGGGAAACCCACAGAAACAGCTGACCTGAACAAGTGGGAGTTCATGCTCCTCAGACTGACAGCTGGGAAACCAGCATAGATCCTAATCAGGACCCCTGAATGTTGGGGGGCTTGGGCAGTATATGGGGCCACTGTTAGTGGAACTAGTATTTGTCCCTAGTGTATGAATGGGCCTTAGGAGCCCATTCATTATGGAAGGATACTCTGTCAGCCTAGATACACTGGGGATGGCTTAGGTCTTGCCCCAAATGTTTTGACAGACTTTGATGGTTCCCCATTGGAAGCCTCACCTTGCCTAAGGAATGGATGAGGGGTGGGATGGGGAGAAGGTGGGGGTGGGTGGGAGGACAGGAGAGAGAGGGAACTGGGATTGGTGTGTGAAATAATATTGTTTTTAATTTAAATAAAATTAATTAAAAATGCATCAGGCACCACATGCTGCCCTTCACTTTTAGAAGCTTTCTAATCCATTTCTAAGAAAGGATAGTCACATTGGGGACATTTAATGTACAATTTTAAGGTTTTCTATCTAAAAAAAAAGAAAGACAAAACTCTTGTTTTGAATTTATCTGAATAAATTTAATTACATATCAGGAGCCACCACGGCAGCTAATCAGGAAGCGTGTCAATGTTTAGTGTGTCCCCATTGATAAGCTGTCATAAGTTGTTTTGATTTTTAGAAGGGATCATCTTTGAGTTGAAGTAGAGCCTCAGTATTTGTTACTATCAAGTAAACCTAAAAAAGAACTGTGGAAATGAAAAAGGTGAACATTTCATGGTAAGGCCTTAAAAAAATGTGAGCAATCTTAATTGTGTTAGCAAATTAACGATATTCAGCTCTACCTCTGAGCTGTCAGGGGACAGTCAGTCTCTGTGTGCTCTCTTTGAGGGAGATGTTTTCACACTCATTAACGACTCTTTACCAGAGAGAACATGGTTTCTCACTACACTGAAACTCTGAGTTGGCAAGGGATTGGTGTGGAGATTGCACTGCAGTCCAATGATGAAGTAAACTTCAGAATCCTTCCTTTTGGTGTCTGTTTAGAGTGTGCATAATATTTATGTCTGTGTATGTACATGTCAGTGTGGGGTGTATGTAAAATGTGTGTAAATGCATATCGAAGCCAGAGATCAAAGTTTGGTGAGTTCTTCTATCATCCTCTACTTAAAAATAAAATAAAACACCTTTATTTGATTGCCTATCTATCTTCTATCATATGTCTATCATCTATCTATGTATCTATCATCAACATCATCATCATCTGTCTCTCTATCTATTACGTGGGTTGGCATTTATGTGCAGGTCACAGCTTATGTATGGAGGTCGAGGAACAACTTTTGGTATTTAGTTCCCTCCTACCATGTAGCTTCCTGGGATCAAACTAAGCTCATTGGACTTAGTGACAAATGCTCTAATTTGCTGAGCCATCTAGCCAGCCCTCCACCTCTCATGTTTGAGACAGTCTCTCACTAAGTCTAGAGATCGCTGACTAGCTAGTCTGACTGACCAATAGGCCCCAGACTAGCCTATACCTAGAGTCTAATGCTGATATTCAGTCATTTGAGAGGTGAAATTTGATTTCTGGCTTAAATATTTTAGGGTAGATATTGCCATTTCATCTCCTATTATCATTGTTATTTCACTTTGAGCACCCCAGAGACCGTAGTGTGGAAATGGCGCAGGTTCCTGCACATCTTTCCAGGTGGAGGTGTGACAGCGATATATCAAAATCAACACAGATAGTAAGTTCATAATTGAAATAATTATGGCTACTATTTCTTGAGCAGTCAATATAGTCCAAGCATCACGCCCTGCTACACACTTAAGAATATTTTGTTACATTATATGTAGTGCACTAAGCAATAAAATTCTCACTTAATAAGTAACCTTTATGTTTAGTAGAACTGAAAATCTCAACTCTCTAGCCCTTTTCCTCAAAAAAATCTTCATCAAAAAAAAAAATAAAAAAACAACAAAAAAAAACCACAGGCAAATTCTTCCATGAGGCTGCCCCCAGGCAATTTCCAGAAATAACTGATCCAAAGCTTTCATCATAAGCTTGAAAAAACAAAAAAGCACCAGTTTGCCACAGATGCTCAGTCTCCATATGGCTGCCTGGCTACCCTCATGGGGGATTACGTCTGACAGCAATCAGGAGCAGATCTGATTAGAGCTAATAAGTGGGAGGACAGTGGTGGAAGACAAAGTAGTTTTCTTGTTTCTTTAAGGAGTAATAGTGAGGTCATGATGGCTACTTTTTGTATCCCCAGACCTTTGCAAATGGTGGGCCTCCCTGTAACTCACACTGGTGACAAAAAGAGACAGATCCAAGCATGAAAATCTCCTTCCAAGCAGGTGGCTGCCTTGTTTGCAGATTTCCCTGGCTGCCTCTCATTATTTACTCATACTTTTCCTGTTTTCAGGAAAACAAGTGGTGTGTGTGTGTGTGTGTGTGTGTGTGTGTGTGTGTGTGTGTGTGTGCGTACATGCTCAAGTGTGCTAAGATGTTGCATCTTTTTTTTTTTAGCTGTGAAATGGAAGTTTGCAGGTGACACTTTCTTCAGTCTTTCAGCATCTGAAAGAATGAAAGAGCACCCCAGTGAAGAGGACATTTAATATCTTTACTGAGTCAGTTACCACCCAGGGCTCAGGTAGATGCTTCCTGGAGGCTTGGCCAGTGTTTCAAGGTGAGGGGAAAATCTTGGTTTGGTATAAAAAAAATCAACTAAAGATTGAAGTCTGTATGCAATAGTCAGCCTTGCTATCTCAACCTAATCAATAGCTGCTGTTCTAGTTACTTGAGATTAGAGACTTGTTGTAGGGAGGATCACCATTTCCATGTAGGGATTTTATGTGGAAAGGGGAGCAGTTGTCTGGGAAACAGAACACCCTGAGGAGGATGAAAGACTATGGTTCCCAGTAACTGGTGCATTTATCAAGAATGCCAGTGAACACTGTTGAATAGATCAATATTCATTTCTGTAGGAAACAGTATTGTCGAAAGCAGTATTGAGTGTTGAGCGCTCTCATCTCATAGTCTGGGCTGCCATATCTCTAGGTGATTTTGTTTCAGAGTGGGGAAATCAAAGGATAAACTGTAAGGATTGAATCATGGTGTGGGAAGCTGGAATTGAGGAGGCTACTTTCATAATCAGTCTAAAGTCCAGACCCCTCCCCCCTTTAGTAAAGTTCTTCATATTGTGATGGCCCCAGCCATAAAATTATTTTGTTTCTACTTTATAACTGTAATTTTGCTACTGTTATGAATGGTAATGTAAATATCTGATGTATGACCCCTGTCATATATCTCATGACCCACAAGTTGTGAACCACTGATCTAGATTCCCAAGAGGGTTACAAATAATTGCCAAGTCTAGGGTCTCCCCACCTCAAATTCATTGCCTTAGTGAGAGGGCCCAAGCTACTGGAACACAGTACAGTGCAAGCCAGGACTGACTGAAGAGCAAACTGAACAGATCCTGCTGACAGTAAACCCAGTTGAGAGAGGTAGGGGCAGGGGTATTGTTAGAACGTGTTTTGTCTCACTAAATCTGCAAGGGATAGTAAAGGAATACACACCAAGTCCCATATCACCCTACAATTATCAGATACTGATTTATATATACATCCAGATATCTCACTTGATTTCTCTCTCCTCATCTTAAGACATGTGCTGTTGTTACTAAGAACAGGAAACAGAATGTAAATAGTGGACCTAGGGTTTTGTAAGTAGGAAGTGAGAGCTGAACTCTCAGAATTCAAGGCCAAGCAGTTTGACTCCTGAATGTGCATGCCTAACTGTTATGTGTACTGAGTAGCATATGAAGAACTGGGAATTCTTCTGGAACTCCTGAAGATTTACCTCTGTGACCACCTATTATTTCAAACTGGTATAATTTTCCATAAAACATTTTTTTGCATATTATTTTATATGAATTTTTTAAAAATTTCATTTTACATTCCAACCAAATTTTCTCTGCCACCCCTCCTACCTACTTAGCCTCCCCCATGACTACTTCCTATCCATTCCTCCCAACAGGTAAGGGCTCCCATTAGGAGTAAAAAAAATCCAGCACATTAAGTTAGGGGGGGACTAAGCCCCTCCCCCCTGCATTAAGGCTGAGCTTAGCATCCCCTCATAGGGAGCCCATAAAACATTTTTTATTGAGATCTAGTTCATATGCTATGTGATTAATCTACTTACTGTATGTAATTCAACATTTCTTCTACATTCCCTTATATGCTGAGTAATCTCCTTAGTCAATTTTAGAACACTATATCACCAAAACAGAAACCACAGGTCCTTTAGCTGTTGTCTCTCAGTCTTTCTTCCTCACCCACCATCTCTAAACACCACTAATGTGCCCTCTGTGTTTACAGGCTTGCCAGTTCTGTTCTTTCATATGGACTGGATCATATAATACACAGACTTTTGTGACTGGCTACTTTCCTTCAGATAATATAAGATTCATTTAAATTGAAACATTCACTATGTCAGTAACATTACTTTTTACATATGAACACTATTAGGTCATATAAATATAATGTTTTATGTATTGGTTTTCTGTTTATTGGCTTTTGCATTGTTTTCCTCCCTTTGGCTATTATGAATAATACTTCTAGAATGTTTGTGCACTAATTTTTGTATGAAAATGTGGTCTAATTTCCTTTGGGCATATACATAGCAGTGAAGTTAGATGGTATTTTCATGTTTGGGTTTTTTTCATAGTGGCTGAACCATTTTACCACCCACCTCTCATCAAAGATGAAGGTTGTAATTTTTCACCAGTAAACTCACCAACTCTTTTTATCATCTGTCTTCTTGACTCTAGCTATCTTATAGGGTTTAAAACACATATTTCATTACGTATTTTATTTGTAATTCCCTGATTATATTTATATTACACATATTTTCATGTTGTTATTAGTCAGTATAAAAATAATTTATTTTTTTGCCCAATTATTGAGTTTCTGTCCTTTTATTTTTTGAGTTTTTTTTTATTTTGTCAGATATAGACCCTGCCAGATGTATGGTTTGGAAATGTTTTCTACCATTTTATGGATTGCTTTTTGTTTTCCTGGTGGTTTCTTTAGTGGTTAAAAGAAAACTTTGATCATTTGCGTATTTTTCTTTTGTTGTTTAGTATTTTTATATTGTACTTAAGATTCTTTTACCAAATCCAAGATCATGAAGATTTAGCCATGTCTGTTCTTCCAAGACTTATACTGTTAGTTCCTACATGTAGGCCACTGATTCATTGTGAATAAATTATCAACAACAAGACATGTTATTGCGGTCAAGTTCTAAGGAATTGTTAAGGTTTTATAAGTGGCTGTGGAGCAGTGGACCAGATGGTGAGTTTGATGAGGACCTCAAGGAAAATTAAATAACATTACATGAGAGTAACCCATAACACTGTTTTCTCTTCATCTTATGACACCATTAGTGTGGCAGGAGTGGAAAATATCAACAATGCCAAAAATCAGTGTATGTGTACTTACAGATCCACCACACTATTATTTGAATTTTTTGAGATATGCTTATAAGTATCTGACTCTGAAGTTTAGCATAACAGAGGTAAATTATACAATAAAGAGATTACTTATATTTCTTCCAGTGAAAACCAGTCATGCTTGAAAAATTATTTAGTAAGAAATGGGTAACCAACCTAGCACATGCATCCCTAATGTGAATTTACCTCAAACAAATGTATTCGATTGATAGATGACTAATGCATGCAAGATCTATCAGCTCAGTATAGAATGTCTCTGCAGCAACATGCTGCTAGTCCTGATTCGCCGTTTTTTAAACTTCTACTGTGGCCTGAAGAATCATGGGGAAGAGTGTATTTTACTTTCCAGAAGGTTAATGAAATGAGAGTTGTTTTGACAGAAACTTCAAGAGACTCTACTAAGAAACAAAGGTAATAAAAACAAAACACTTTGTACCTGAACCTACAATTGTGAAAATCATCTCTGGTCAGTGAAAACCCAAAAGGAATTACAATTGACAGCCTCCATTTAGCTACAAACCGCAAAATGCTTTATTACACCGTACACTCATTCTCAAGGGACAGGAGAGAGCTTGGAGTTTAAGTACATTTCTATGCTTATCCAATTCAGATGCGGTTTGGGAAGTAGGAAACATTATGTGGGGATATTGTATTTAATAACACATCTGAGAACCACAATCAAGTGATATTTGAGTGGTGAATGTAAATCCAGTGGACTAGATACAATTGACAAGGGTGGAATAGGGATCACTGGTGACAACTGGGTTTCCAAATCCTGGTCATCTCAAGATGTGGACTGCATAATAGTATACACACATTACCAAGGTGATAGAAAAAGGAGGTGAGCCTTTGAGGGCAGAGAACTAATGAGCCTTTATAAAAGAGGCCTGGAAGGGCAAACTGCTTTTCTTGGTACCATGTATGCACACAGCAAGAAGACATTCATTGTGGTACTGGATGTGGGCACACACAGCCTATTCAACCAGTTTTGGTCTTGGATTTCCTGGCACCGAGAGCTCAGAGAAGTGCATTTCTGTTGTTTCTAAACCACTCAGTTTGTTTTATTATCCACAAGATTATTCTCTTCTGTTCCCTAAAACCAGTAAGTTCTCCATATTCTGTACCTCATGATCTAGTCTCTTAAAAAACACATGTTCCAATGAGAGGTATTGTGTCCCCCTGAGTGCTACCTGGTTGTAGTCGGAGGATTTTATTTGTCCTATCCGGTCCTGCAGCTGCTTATAAGATAATCACTCAGAGGCTTACTATCAATTATATTTGTTTGTCCAATGTCTCATGCTTATTACTAGCTATTTCTTACATTTAAATTAACCCATTTCCATTGATCCAAGTATTGCCACATGGTCATGGCGTAACCTGTTAGCATTTTATTCCTTGTGTGGCTGGATGGCATATCCCTGACTGCCTTCTTCTTCCCTGCATCTCTGCTTGGATTTCCTGCCTTGCTATATTCTGCCTTGCCATAGGCTAAGACAGCTTTATTCATCAACCAGTAAAAGGAACACATATTTGAGCATAGAGAAGGACATCCCACATAATCTTGCTATACCTTTGCCTGGTATTCTTTCTCCTTCTGAAAACTCAACCTCTTTCAAAGTCTTTTTCTAATTTTCTCTGGCAGAATTACCTTCCCCTCTCTGTGTGTGCTTTGTTCACTGTTGGCCAATTTTCATTATTGCACTAATCATATCCCACTATAATTATTTGTGATTCCCTCCCTCCCTCCCCATAAGAAAAGCTGAATTATTCCTGAGGATCCAACTTCTTTACCCAAAGCACCTCCTCAGATGCTTATTAACTCCCATAATACAACTGTGTTGCCTGGAGGGAACTACATTAAAAAGAATATATGGACTTTTATGCTTAAAAACCAGTATACTCTTAAAAGTACAAAGCAAAAATGAGAATGTGTCCAGATTTAATCTCTGGTCTGTAACTGTAGAAATATGGAAAAAGTAGTAGTTTATTTTGAATTTCCTGGTGGCCTGTGGAGAGCTAGACTGGTTCTAAGCATTGGTCTGCTACTCTGGGAATATTGCCCCAAGGCCTCTTTGATGGAGGAAGTTATATCCTGTCCATGATTTTAAGACACACTCTGCTAAGGTTATCATGGCTACTGGGAAACCAAACACTGCAACAAAGTAGAATTAGTTACTTCTCATTATGGAATAATATAGTGAATGCCATGCACTCTCCTATGTATGTTAGCTGCATTTGTTCATTTAAGCCTTAAAATGAGTGTTAAGAGGTGACTATTTTCTTCAGCGTCCGAGTCAGAAAGATGAACTGATTTTTTTTTCAGGATGTTGTGGGTGGTCAACAGACTTGACTGTCGGTGCCCATGCCATATCAGACAAATTTTTGTATCTGAAAGTATATGATATAGTTTTATAGAATGAATAATTCAGGTACTAGCAATACTTCATTAGAGATTTGTCGATGGACACTCTAGGTGAGTGTAAATGAACACTTTAAATGACAACAAAATAGACATTCTAGATGACAACATTATCAATATATGAGACATGGCCATGAGGGATTGGGGCTTGCCAAATTTGTTAGCATTTACCTGACCACGTAACTTCCAGTCTCCGATTATTAGGTGCCATGTGCAGTTGCCTTCAATCAAAAGCCCTTCTGAAGAGGCCGTCATAGTCAAGGTAACTATCATGTGATGAAGCACCATGACCAAAGCAACTTGGGGAAGAACGGGTTTATTTGGCTTACACGTTCACATTTCTGTTTATTATCAAGAAAATCAGGACACTCAAACTAGGCAGGAACCTGGAGGCAGGAGCTGATGCAGAGGCCATGGAGGGGTGCTGCTTACTGAGTTGCTCCCCATAACTTTCTCAGCCTGCTTTCTTGTTGAAGCCAGGACCACCAGCTCAGAGATGGCCCCACCCACAATGGGCTGTGTGCCCTGTCATCAATCACTAATTAAGGACATGCTTATTGCCAGATTTTATGGTGGTATTTTCTCAGTTGAGGTTCCCTCCTATAAGATGACTCTAGCTGTGCCACAGGTGCTTCTGATGATGTCTTAGTAAGACCTAGAGATCCAGATAAAGATGGTCCACTTGAAGACACATTTATCCCCCAGTGGAAGCACCAGGCAAGGTACTGAAGTGATTAACTCTGTGCCCAACTCTTTTCACCTTCAGGAGGCTGTTCTTTTCCCTCACAACAGTAATGGATCTTCAATTCATAAAGGACTAGGCCCCTTTTGTTCACTACTTTATGCCTGACACCAAACAGTCTGGAACATGGAGATGGTTTGATATTTGTAGAATGAATGTTGACAGGTTTTATGAACCCTAAAGAAAATAATAGGTGGGATATTTGGGACTTCTAGGAAGATAATATGAAAAGAGACTTTTATCTATTGAAGCACTTACATGTCCTTAGGCATTGGTTAAAGTGTTTTAGAGTTTATTTCACCTATAAAATATTTTTTCCATTCATTTATCTAGCTCATAAATAAAGTCATGCACAATTATGATACACAATACAGTGTTCACAATGGCATGGCTAAATTAAACCAATTAACATGTTATATCACACATATTCATCATTTTTGTTTTGAGAACACTTAAAGTATACTATCTCACAACTTTTAAAATATAGCATATTGTTATCAACCATATTTATCATGCTCTCAGTAGACCTCAAGGCTTCACAGAGTCCATGCCTCTTGTCCAACTGCAGTTTTATATCCTTAAACCAATCGTTTCCCCATTGTTAAAAGACCCACATTGAAGCCCTGCTATTGATGCATAACATATTGCCATTATTGCTCTCTCTCTCTCTCTCTCTATATATATATATATATATATATATATATATATATATATATGCTAATTGAAACTCAAATATGTGATGAATCCAAGGTGTTTCAGTGAGTGCTCACCTGTGCATGCAAATTTGATTTCATCTTTAGTAAGTAGTAAAGTTATATGCTTGCCAAAAACAAAAATAAGTGACACACTGGAAGACAAATATCACCTATAAAATATTTCCAAATTGTTTACCTAGAATAATGAAGGATCCAAAGAAAAAGTCTGAACCTTAGTTGTTTTGTATGCTATGATTACACTAACTGAAAAGATGCTGGAAACAGCATCTGACCCTAAAGTATTATTGTACTAAGAACTTACGTGGAGGAGAAATTTCCCATATGTTGGCAACGTCCAATTTTCTACCACTAAACCAAAAAAAAAAATAGATAATATGCTCACTAGTGTCTGATATAAACTATGACATTGTGATATTTCACCTAAAGTTGTACACCAGGCACAGGAAGCCATTCCTTTTTTATTTTATTTTTACTAAGATATCAGTGTAGCCTGTACTTCTCATATGTAATCTAAGAGAGAATAGAATATAGATTTAGGGGTTGTCTGTACATCAGAACATAAACCTGTACCTGAACATTGAATACAAATATATAATTGTAGTTTGTCTAATGAAATAACTTTAAATTCATTTTAATGCAAATTACATGACTTAAAACATATTTGTGAAAACCATATGACATTTTAAAAACTTTTAGTTTAGGAGGTGATTTTTAATAGAATAAATATTTTTATTTCTTTCATATTTTTTTGGCCATGAATATACCCAGCTTTGCTTCTATTAATCTTTGTTTGACAAAGAAAAATTAGAAGTTAGAATTCCTTTCATTTCACTGCTTACTCCCAACCATGGTTTCACATATAATGTGAAATTAGGCATCAACAATTGAGGAGAAATGGTGGCAACTGGTAGAAGGTTTCAGATGTCAGAGGCGATTCTATACTCCAAAGTTTGAAAGTGATGAGTGTAGGAGACAGTAAGCCATGCCTGTCAAGGCATGGTCAAGGTGAGGTCAGGATGACGCGCATGGAAGCTCCTTCTCCTTCCCCTTCTCCCTGGCTCACTCCTGGGCTGCCCCTGGCATGCTCTGGCTTGCGTTTGGCTGGTATTTATTTGAATAAAGGTATCTTGAACCTACAAGCTCTCCCATCAGATGAGGGTCAATATTAAGGGGCTCACACTATTATTATTTATTCATTTTATGGGGAAACTGGGAGTACCCTTAAATTTAAGTCTTACTTTGTTTTAATTATGGGCATAATTTATGGCTGCCTCTAACTGATGGAATCCTGTAGTTGATGAAAGTCACATTCCAACACCTACAGTCAAAGGGAGAGCTGTCATTTTCATCATTTTGCTACTGTATGTTTTGCTTAGTCTCTTTCTTATTCTTATTCTATTTCTCATCTCTCTTTTTCTGCTACATCTGATTGCAATTTTGAAGAATCTTGCTTTCATAGATTCACTGACTCCCCAAGTAATTAATTATACCACTGTAACATGAATAACAAAATCCCAGAGACAGATATTGGTGTTCAAGCTTCAAGCTGAAGATCAGAGAAGCAAAGCAGCTGGCCACTAGCTCTCACCTCTACCTCAGGCTGAAAGGGCTCTCCTCCCCCCAGCATTGCTGGGGAATACATCTCTCCACCAAATCTCAGTCTCAATCCTGTCTCTCAAACTGCTGCCTCTTCCTTTTATACCGCTCAAATCCTGGGATTAGAGGCAGGTGGTCCCAAGTGCTGATATCACTTTTGTGTGAGCTGTTCCTCTTTAGGATCAATTTCATGTAACTCAGTGTGGCCTTGAACTAACAGAGATCCATCTGCTTGTCTCTTGAGTCCTGCGATTTAAAGGTGTGTAGATGGAATTTTCTGTCCCACCTGGTCCCACAGCCCTTTAGCCCTAAATAAATATACAGAGGCTTATATTAATTAAAAACTGTTTGGCCAATGGATCAGGTTTCTTATTGGCTAGCTCTCAATTATTAACCCATTTCTATTAATATATGTATCTCCACATTGTCTTGACTTACCGGTTGCCTGCGCCTCTTTCTTCCTTGAGAGCTACATGGTGTCTCACTGGTAACTCACTCTCTGACTCTTCCCCTAGTCTAGAATTCTCCTAGTCTAATAGCCTCAGTTATACTTCCTGCCTGGCTACTGGCCAATCAGCATTTTAATTAAACCAATAAAAGAAACATATATTCACAGCATACAGAAGGGCATCCTCTCTTTAGGACTGGATCAATCAAGCTCAATGTGGCCTTGAACTAACAGAGAGATCTATCTGCTTGCCTCTTGAGTCCTGGATTAAAGGTGTGTCACCACTGCCTAGTTCTATGGCTAGATAGTATGGCTGCTGGGATTAAAGGTTTGTATCACCATTTCCTGGCTCTATGACTTATGGCTAGCTTTGCTTTCTGTACCTCCAGGGAAACTTTAATAAATCATAAATAATGTATCACCACAAGCAACATACTGAAAGATTTTGGAAGTAGACCTTTCTTCAGTCAAGGCTCTGACTGGGATCCAGTCATGTTGAATGTTTTGACTGTAGGTCTGTGCACAATTCCTAAGGTGAGGACCCAACTCAGTATGCATGGACTCCTGGGTTAGACACTGTGAGCTAAAAAATGAGTGCTATTTTAAGTTATTTGGTTTGTTATCTTAATCAGAACAAGATACTGTCCCACCCTGACATTCTATTAAGAATATCTGTTTCTCAAGAATATACAATTGGGAAACTGAAAAAGAAAGACAAGATAAAAGATACTGTAGTCCATGAATCTCAAATTTGTATACCTCATGCCTTCCAGAAATGCTCATTGTGTTCTGTGTGTCCCAATAATTTATCATCCAATCTCATCTTTTTGCTATCTGTTATGCTGATACCAGACAAGGAGAATTACTATACTGCTCAGGATAGAATTCTTAAAGTAGAATGCCAACACAGTGGACTTGAGAGTCTGGTTACAGAGACTTTAAGCTCACCTGAAAAAGTTCCATAGTAGGAGCGAAAATGGAACTAACAAAAACCGGGTGGGCATTATTTATTAGCCCAGACAAGATGAGGTTTGCGTGGTAAAACCAAGTGCTTCTGCTTTGTTTCCTTTTTTCATTGCTTCATTCGCTGTATCCCCTTCTCAAGGCAATGGCATGAATGCACACTGACACCAAATTCTCTCGGGGCTCATTGTATCCTCCCATCAAGTTGTCTTCCTGGATACCTGGAAGAACTGTATTTCTGGATTTCTCTTGTAGCTGGACTGAGATCAAATGGCTTAATTGGAGGGATGAAGCTGTGTCACCACTGGCTGTTACAAATAGCACTTCATGTAGCCCAGTCTCTCTCCCCTTTGTCACCGTGTCTTCCAGGCTCAATGGCTCAGAGGGAGAAGTGACAACATGACAAAACTGAAGTGGACCTTGTGAACAAGAACTTTATTTTAAAGTACTGATGTATCAGCTTCCTTATCACCTGGTCTAGCCTATGCAGTTGGGTGTAAGCATTGCTTTCCCAACAGCTGACTTAGTCTGTTAAGGTTATTCTCATACCCAGCTGTAGGATAGCTCTAGCAATGGCAGTCACATGTAAGGAAAAGACATTCCCACATGATAGGAAATGTGTAAAAACTAAACACACCCTATGGACATTGTTTGTCTTTTGGGAGATTCATTATTGTTATTGAGGTCAATTTCCTGGATCATTGGTTAGACACTTGATCAAAAGTTTAACAAGAATTCCAGAGATAAGTGGTCTGAAAAGAGGAATTTGGTTACATTTGCCAACACAAATTCACTGGCTACTTTTTCAGGCCACTGAACAAATACTTTGTCAACCTGAAAAATTTTAGTTACTCATGATGTTTTTTTGTCTGTGAATTTTTATGACTCAGTTTAGTGTACCTGTTCAAATACAGGAGGGCTCAATGTAAATTTCTTATTTTCCTACTAATAATGTAATGTGGATTTGTTTTTATTAAACATTAATACATTTATATTGGAGAAAAATTTAATTTTTTTCTTTGCAAATCCTACCGAAGTGAAAAGTTAAAACTCCAGAGATAATGATTAACATTATAGTAGGGTAAACTAATCTACATTAATCCCATCCAGGGAACAATTTCATCACAGAAAATCTTTCTTGTACTGAGGAAGTGGGATGAGGAGCGTTATCATCTTGATAGAAATCATTGTGAGAAATCCTGCTCTCTGTACGAGCCTTTTAATGATGTAAGTGGAGACATTGTTGGTGGCATAATTTTCTTTTCTTGTGAATTTTAAACCTCTCTGGAACATTCTATTTCCACAATTGGACAAAATCTAGGCATTTAACTTATTTTTTCTTCTTCTAAGATTATCATTCTTGTTGGCAATTATGTTTTTAGAGTTCAAATGCTGTGGTTCGAGCACTTTGATGATACTTTAAAAAATTGGAGAGACCAAAAAAAGCGGATTTTTGTGCAGAATTAAGTGTCTAAATTAGTTATAGCAATAAAGAGGTACTGAAAGTTTCACACCCACAAGAGTCTTAAAGATGATACAATGGATGCCTGAGTTCACTTTACAGTCTCTCAACATTTACATTGCCACAATATCTATCATTTTATCTTTCTTAAAAATTTGTCCTGAAATTAGTTTTTTTAAAAATTATTATTGTATTATGGCATATACACTATTTTCATCTCTCTGTTTCTAGCTTGATTCTTTTATAAAGTGTGGAACTCATGAAGTATATAATCTGATTTTTCAAAATCAAGCTGGTAATTTCTGTCTTTTGTTTGGGCTGTTTAACCCATTCATATTTAATGCTATCACTGATGTGGTTAGGCTTATACCTACCATTTTTGATTTTTGTTTTCTGTAAGACTCAGATTTTAGTTTTCTATTCCATTTTAGAAGCCCTTACTTATCTCCTTTGTGGAACTTAATTTTTTATTTATTTGCATTCTTACTTCAGTTTCATTTCTTTCCTCCAAATCTCTTCCCCCCCCACCTCCCTTCTGCTACCACCCCATCCACTCTTTCTCTTTTCTATTTAGAAAAGGTCAGTACTCCCATGGACATCAAGAAAACATGGCATATTGAGTTACTTTAAGACTAGGCACCTCCCCTCCTATTAAGGCTGGACAAGTCTACCCAATATGAGGAGTAAGGTCAGAAAAGTCAGCAAAAGAGTTAGAGACAGCACCTTCTACAGTTAGGAGTCCTACAAGAAGATCAAGCTACACAACTGTAACATATGTGGACGGCCTAGGTCAGTGCCATGCAGGCTCCCTGGTTTTGTTGGTTCAGTCTCCATGAGTCATTACGAGCCCACGTTAATTGATTCTGCTGGTTTTCTTGTGGTGTCCTTGATGCCTCTGTCTCCTGTAATCCTTCTTCCCCTTCTTTCACAGGATTCTCTGAGCTCCACCTAATTCTTGGCTGTGGATCTTTGTATCCATATCCATCAGTTGTAGGATGAAGCCTCTCTGATGACAATAATCTGTTAGTATAGCAGAATACCATTAGGAGTAATTTCATTGACTGTTTTCTGCCAGTCATGTTTGGTTCTACTCTAGGTCTCTGGGCTATCCAGTCTCTGGTCCCTGACCCTCCAGACAGTGCCAGGGGTGGGCTCCTTCTTGTAATATGAGTCTTAAACTGAACAACTCATTGGTTGGCCACTCTCACCTACACTCTCACTGTATCACCTATACTCCAGCACATTATGCAGGCAGGACAAGTTTGTAGGTCAAGTTTATGTGGCTGTGTTACTGTCCCAGGCTCTCCACTGGAAGTCTTGCCTGGCTACAGGAGGGGCCTGGTTCAGGCTCTGTATCCCTCATTGTTATGAGTTTTAGCTAGGGTCACCCTCATAGATTCCTGGGAATTTCCATTGAACTAGGTTTCTAGCTTGTCCTCAAGACAAGCTAGTTCCAGTTGTCTCTCAAAGTACTCCCTCCATCCTTCCCCTACTTGATCCCCCTGTTCCTGTCCCCCATGATTTCTATTGTATTTACCCTTCCCAGGAAGATTCATATATTCCCCTTGAGCCCTCCTTGTTACTTAGCTTCTCTTGGTTTGTGGATTATAGAATGGTTATCCTTTACTTTGTAGGCAACATCTACTTACGAGTGAGTATATAACATGTTTGACTTTCTTGGTTTGGGTTACCTCACTCAGGATGATTTTTCTAATTCCATCTATTTGCCTGCAAATTTTATGATGTTATTTCTTTTAACAGCTAAGTAATACTCCATTGTGTAAATGTACCACAATTTCTTGTTTTTAAATTTTAGTTAGAAAGAAGATTATTTTACATGTCAATCCCAGGTCCCTCTCCCTCTCCTCCTCCCTTGCCCCTCCCAAATGACACCCTACAAATCCCATACCCTTTCTGCTTCCCAAGGGAGAATGAATGAGGCCTTATGTAGGGGGTCTTCAGAGTCTGTCGTATCTTTGGGATAGGGCCTAGGCCCACCCCGTGTGTTTAGGCTCAGGGAGTATCCCTCCATGTGGGATGGGCTCCCAAAGTCCATTCCTGTGGTAGCAATTAGTACTGATCCACTACAAGGGGCCCCATAGATTTCCAAGGTCTCCTCACTGACACCCACATTTAGGGGGTCTGGATCAGTCCCATGCTGGTTTCCCAGCTATCAGTCTACGAACGATGAGCTCTCCCTTGTTCAGGTCAGCTGTTTCTGTGGGTTTCACCAGCCTGGTATGAACCCATTTGCTCATCAGTCCTCCTTCTCTGCAACTGGATTCCAGTTCAGTTCAGTGTTTAGCTGTGGGTGTCTGCTTCTACTTCCATCAGCTGCTGGATGAAGGCTATCAGGTGGCATATAAGTTAGTCATCAATATCATTATCAGGGGAGGGCATTTAAGGTAGCTTAGATTGTTGGTGTCATCTTTGTAGCTCTCCAGACATTTCCCTAGTGCTTGATTTCTCTTTAAACCTATAATGTCTCCCTCTATTATAGTATCTCTTATCTTTCTCTCTTCTGTTTTTCCCCCAAATCAACCTCACTGCCAGGACAGGAGTTCCCCTTGTGTGGTTAGTTTTAATGTAATTTGCCCCCATAATCTTGTAGCTGTGACTTGGTGGCATGGGTATGGCCTTGCTGTAGGAAGTGTGTAACTTTAGGGGTGGGCTTTGAAATTTCCTATGCTCAGGATACCGCTCAGTGTCTCACTTGACTTCTTGTTGCTTGAAGATGTAGAACTCTCAGCTACTTCTCTGCACTACTTCTGCCTGTGTGCGACCATGCTCCCTACCCTGATGATAATGGGCTGAACCTCTGAAATAGTAAGCCAGCCCTCTCAGCTAAATGTTTTCTTTACAAGAGGTACCATGGACATGATGTCTCTTCATGGCAATAGAAACCCTAACTAAGACAGTGTGGTAAATGCTATCTGTCAAGACATTTATCGATTTCTTTCAGATTTTCCAATTTTGTGGAATACAATTTTGTTTTGAAGCATAATGTAATGATTCTTTGGATTCCCTTGGTGTCTGTTTTTATGTCCCTCTTTTCATTCCTGATCTTGTCAATTTGTTTATTCTCTTTCTTCCTCTTAGTTAGTTTGGGTAACTGTTTATCTTGTTGGTTTTCTCAAAGAACTGACTCTTTGTTTCATTGATTCTTTGTATTGTTCTCTTTGTGTCTATTTTATTGATTTCAGCCCTCAGTTTGAGGATTTTCTGCTGTATACTCCTCTTGAGTGTGTTTGCTTCCTTTTGTTCTATAGCTTTCTATAGGTGTACCATAGTATGAAATCTTTCAAATTTCTTTATGAAGGCACTTAATGCTATGAATTTTCCTTTTAACACCAGTTTCATTCTGTACCATGAGTTTGGTTATGTTGTCCATTCATTTCATTGAATTATAGGATGTCTTTAATTTCCTTCTTTATTTCTGTGTTGACCCAGTGGTAATTCAGTAAAGAGTTATTCAGACATGCTTTGTGATCAAGAATGTGGTCAGACTTAGAAAAGGTTCTGTCAGGTGCTGAGAAGGTATATTCTTTTGGGTTTAGGTGAAATGTTCTGTAAATATCTGTTAGGAAAATTTGAGCCATAACGTCTGTTAGTTCCATTAATTCTCTGTTTTGTTTCCATCTGGATGACCTATCCATTGGTTAAAGTGGGGTATTGAAATCTCCTATTATTAATGTGTGGAGTTTGATGTCTGATTTAAGTTTTAGTAATATATTATGTTTCATTAAGTGAAGTTTTGAGTAGAATGTTTTTTCTTGAGTTGGATTTGTTAAGCTAAAATTAAAATTTAAGAATTATATAATTTTAATTTTATTTTAAATCCTGGTTACTTTAGTGTTTAAAACTCCTCAACACTTCAACCTCTACAATGGAGATATCTTATTATAGGTAATACCAAAGTCTTATCTTCCTTGCCTAACTACCTTCTTCCCTGAGATTTACTAAATGCCCCTTACCAGTTCCTAAGGAATCAAATTTTTGCTCTGTGTGGGTCGTTTATTTAACAATTTCTTTTTAACCAAATCTTCCAAATGTACACTTCTCCAAATCCATCCCAACAAACATGTCCTTCCCACTTCCTGGTCCCGACTCCTCTTACAGTCACCTAAACATTCTTACAACGGTTCCCATTTCATAATTATCTCCATTATCACCATGTCTGCAATAATACCTTTCTCTTGATGACCAGAGAGATAAATACCATCTACAGAGAGATCACAGGCTCCTTTGCTCTTTAATTAACATGCAAAGTCTTTTTATAACTGAATTATTTTCCTATTTGACATGAAAAGTCTTGGGCTTGCTATATATAAATACATACTTAGAAATAATAATGTTTAGCCCACATTCAACCTCATTCAAGCATTTAAATAATCATCTTTATCTTTATTAAAGGGTGAATTTAATGACAAATCATTAAATCAATTTTTATTAGCATTTCTGGTGCTCTTTATAATATCACTCCCCACTACTTTTCATCAAGGGCATATTTCTCTAAGGGAACAATACATACTGCCTCTTAAGAACTGAACTACATAGATGCCATATTTACTTATCACGGTCCCTACAAATGTAGCAGCTAGTGGTATTTTAAAATCCTCACTTCTTCCTTTAGAGGTGCCTTACTCCCTCTAGGTTGAATGAGGAAGGCTCAGGAAAACAACATCTTGTTTTTATGATGTGACACAAATTCCACAGAGAAGGCACTGTACTGATTCATAATACCTTTTCAAATTGGAAGTTAGAACAAAGTTAGTGGTTTAGGAGTGAGAAGTAAATATGCCTATCTGCATTTTTTATTGCTGACTCTCATTAGTTGACCATTGAAACTGAAATATCTTCTTCCTGGTAATGTGAGAAACCAGTGAGTGCTAACTTGTCTCTATTGCCCTGTTGTCTGACACAATGCAATGGAAGACTGGCCTATACTAGTAGTAAGAGTGACATTTCTGAGTATAATTGTCAATATTATTCTAACCCGTGCTGTTCTGGAAATATATAGACCATAGCCAGAGACAACATCCTCTGTCAATTGCCTTAAAATATGATAAATCTCTTCACTATGATTACTATTAATTTGAGTTTTGGCAAGATTCCCTCATCAAACTAAGGTGTCCTTATCTGTAAGATAGGATAATAGCACAATTTAGCTACCATGAGCTCAATTAAACCTATCGTACACAGAGCTTTATAAGCGTTAAATTATCAGGTTTACCCCTCTGAAACAAGAACAAGAGAAAATGAGCTACACTGAAATCTGTAAGTCCATACAAGTGCTCAGGAGTTGAGAGATGGAAGAAACGAGAGTGAGTTGCAGATAAAGCTAACAATGGAGATCTTTATGTGTCTCTCATGAAATGTAAGCATCTAAATTTCTTCATCTTCCTCATGAGTTTATAGGAACAAGCCATATTATAGTATCTTAGAGATGGTAAAATCTGTGCTGTTATGAAGACAAAAATGTAACTGATGCAGTTTGGGTGTGGTCAGCGGTACAGGTATCCAGGATCTCTCCCTACAGGGGATACCTCTTTTGATGTGCCCAGTGTCTTTGTGGCACAAGATTGATTCCTTTCAATTTTGCAATGAGATGTTTAAGCTAAAATTTTCATACCAAATTTTAGAGTAAATTTAGAATGGGACCCACTGTATGGTAAGAGCATGAAAGGAAGTAGATGCTTCAATTTCTTATTTCATATATTAAAAGAAAAACTCATTGTCCCTCTACCAGAACTATTTAAATGTGTTAAGCATGCCATTTGCACATTTGATTATATTATAAGGCATCAGTAAAAGCTTTCCAGAAAGATTTTTCTCATCAGAAACAAAAGAGGCAGGAGTATATTTGTAACTATGGAAACATTCACTCCATATTTTTTATATTTAAAAGGTACATGCTTTCATATCAAGTAATAAGGAAAATGTGGGCACAATCATCTATTTCTTATTAATAACCAGTTTTTAATAAGAAAGAGAAACTTATCTGGAGACTATGCTTTTAAATAACTACATTAAAGGCAGCTATGTAATTATTACTCAAGTCTTAGTGTAATTGAACCTGATTTGAACAAAATTTTTCTATCATAATAAGATCTTAGAAGTGAATGGAGAGGGGTAATAGGCTCTATTTCAGACTCGCCATCTGATGTCACCTTGGAAACAATGTAGAATTGTCCCTTAGAATAATCTTGGCAGGACATTGTGCAGAGAAGTTTGAAATGGATTCATAGGAAAATCACATACCCGTTTTAATTTTTGCTTTGGAAAAATTCACATAGCCATTTTAATTTTCACTTCATAGTCTCAATAGTGACTGGTCTGCTGTACCATCCACTGTACATTAAGACGGAAAGTGAAACAGCATTGAGGATTGTCGTACTTGAAGGAGCACTGGCTCCAGATTATCTATGTATCTGTACAGAAAAAGAAAAACTTGGCTCTTAATTTATCCAATACACAAAATTTTATGGGTAATGGATTGTTTACTTTAGCATTGATGCCAGAACCCCAAGACTGTCAGGAAACAAACAGAATAGTTCTCATTTTATTTGACAGAGCACATACTTATAAAAAATTAAACATCATGGCATTTTTATACCTGCATACAATGTATTTTGATAATATTCTGCCCTACTCATGTCTCTTGTCTGTTTTCTCTTCCATCTCCTCCATCCTTTTATACTACCATGTCCACCCAAATTCTACAATGAGAGAAAATATGCATTGTTTGTCTTTGTGAGTCTAACTTATTTCATGCAACGGGATACTTTCCAGCTCCACTACCATTCTCCCCACAAAGTATGTGGTTTCATTCTTCTGAATGACGTAGAATAAAACTCTATTGTGTATATCATCTGTCATGTGTCATCTAACCTGATTCCACAGTGCTACTCTAAGTATGGCTATGTGGGCACCACTATTTTAAGTGGGCACCACTATTTGGTTTTTATTCTTTAGAGAGTTTATGGCTGCATCATTTCGTAGTTCTAATTTAATTTTAGTTGAGAAACATCCTTACTCAATTCTGTAGTAGCTAGATAATTCTTAACAATAGTGTATAAAGGTTCAATCTTATTGACAATGGATAGCTGCTGGGAGAGGAAGACTCGGTTTCTTTATGGGTGTACCCCTAGTAGGTAGATCATGCGCCAGCAGAAGGTCACACATCCAAGAGTTTATTAACAGAGCAAATTGAACTTGGTGAGTTAAAATGAAAAAGACACAAAGTTGTGTGGGTATGGAAGGGGCATAAATGTGGGAGGAGTTAAGGGTGAAGAGTGAGTACAATCAAAACACTGTAGGAAATTCTCAAAGAACAAACTGAAAAACAAGGAAACAAACAAACAAATGAGAAAGATCCAGCTCCGCTGCTTTTCTCATATCCTCACCAATACTTTGTTGTTGTTGATGATTAAAACCATTGAACTAGGGTTGAGATGGAATCTCAGTGTGGTTCTGATTGGCTACAGATATTGAATATTTTAATGCATTTAATGATTATTTGTATCTAGTAGACACCTTCAAACATCAGCATAGAAAATGTTATTTTTCACAATAACAAAACAATAGTGGAAGAAAGTACAATATATTAGGTTTTATGAAAATAAAAATTTTATGTCATAAAAAGGACAATCCACATTACGAGGTAAATGATGTAATTTCTCAAGTGAAACTGAAATCTGGCAAAAGTTGTATGAAATAAATATATAGAGATATTCTCAACTGTGGAGAATACCATTATGTTCTTACTTTAATCTGTCAATCTAGAAACTATGTTGATAGACTTTTAAGAAACTAGGATTTACAACAAGAAAAGCAATACATAGCAACAACCATCCATATTGATATGATAAGGGCCTAATTCACAAGAGCAGTTTCATTGGGGGAAATTCTCTGATGTTTTTATGTAGAGTGAGGATCAGGAAAAAATATGATAAATGTTTTTAGTTACTTAGTATATACAAAATTGGTACATGCTAGTATTTGGGCACCAAGTTATGACCTTTACAAATGGATAAAAGAACATTTTCTTATGATACTAAAGAGATCATTTTGTAATCCTGTCCATGCTAGATCTGATGATTGGCAAACAGTTTTAGTCATTAGAGACAGTGGAAAGTGGAACCACAAGGAACAAGGCAAAGGGAATATAATGTGAGGACAAGGAAAACATTCACTAAGTAATGTTCAGTTCTTAAAAGGTCTAAAATTTGGAAAGGAATATTCAAAGTATTAATTACATTCAGCATTAAAAAAAAAAGATCTAAGGTTAAGTAAATCCAGAAAAAGGGCATTCTATTTGGGAATGAAGTAAGAAAAATTGTTAGTTTAGGTCATTCATTAAAAATTCATTCTCTTTTTTATCTTTTGTATTTTACAGGCATGCTCTTATTTAAATCTTGAAAATAAGTATGCACAATAAGATCCCCGTCTTATAGGCCAGAGAGCAATTCCACAATGAAGATGCTTTAACATCAAATGGATACACATATCGAAATTGTTAGGCTTAAATCACAATTGCATTATAAAATACACAAGGCCAAACTAACTAAATGAAGAATGTATAAATCCAGGTATGGAAAAGTCCTACATGCAGAGATTCTTGCTCTTTCTTAGAGGAATCAGGGTCCTTTGTCCTCACCAAAATAATAGGCTCCCATGGCTAATACTCACTATTCACGATTTTACTGGAATTGCATTGCCTCCATGTGGTAGACAGAATGATTTTACTCCGTCTTCCAGCTTCCTGGGATTCCCTGGTGGTTGTAGTGCCTGAAAACTCTGAAGCTTACTCAAATGGATGCTCTTTGCATTAGTTTCATATTTAAGACAGAAGGAGGTTAGTCAAAAACAATGATAGTGAGTACAAAACTAGAGCCAACTTGATACTGGTTCTTTTACATAAAGGACAATGTAAAAAGAAACAGTTTCTTGTTATTGGCTGTTCCGAAATTCCAGTGTCTGATAAGATTTCACACACTCAAGGCAGTGGGAGTTACCCCTTCCCAGCAATAGCTCACCTATGGAGACCATCTTCATGACCTCTCATGACAAAGCTAGCCACTTATGTGTTTCAAAGTCTCAAACCAAACACACGTACTTCATGACTGCATCCCATTCCTTCCTATAGATGAACACCTGAAACACCCAGATTTCTTGGTATTACTTTCTCATATCATAGATTATTGAGAATATTCACCTAAGTTAGTATATCGCCCTCCCTCCCCCGGCTTCCAGAACAAATCAGTGCATCCTGAGTGTTAAACAAAAGAATTGTACTTTTTAATGTTTTCTGAGTCTGGAAATCCATGACTACATTCTAGCAGCACTTCCTTCCCCCCCCTCATAAATCCTGTGAGGTTACCGTCTGGCCCTTACACCTCATCTAACTTTAATTATCACTTATCTTTAAATGAAGTTTAAGGTTGCAATATGTAAACTTTGGGGAACACCAGTCAATAACAACTGCTGAGGTTCTATAATTCTGTGTCTATAAAATTTTTGTGTCTGTTTCTTAAGGGTAAGTCCATTATCTAATTAGTTTCTATAATAGCAGAGTGCAGTGTCATGCCTGACATTTACAGCAATCAGGTGCATTATTGGGGTGAATGAATTTATGACTGAAGGGAACCCTGGCAAATCTGCCTTGATATTCTATTGGCATTATTTTCTACAGAAGTGTATTAGGGCAATCCACATTTAGACTCTTTCTGAAGTCACTTACAGTGCTATCCATTTTCTTGAAGAGGTAAGTAAAATCTAGGTGTTTCACACTTAAAGGAGACCCATTGAATAAAGACCTAGAAAATGTCTCTTGGTGACCAGATGGATAAATTGCTTTACTTCATGGAAAATTGTTGAAGTGCTTTCAAAAATAATTTATAATGATTGCATATAATTATTATACATGGCATACTGACTCCAGTGAATCTGTTTTATCTGTGACAATGACAGAGCCTGCAAATAAGATGGTGGGCTATTGGCAGACATCAATAAGAAGGGTATGGCTTGAAGAAGACCCACAAATGCATAACACTGCAGCAGGGGCTCACCAACTCGTTCCATTGCCTCATCTTTAAATTGTTGCCATTGGTGATAGTAATAACAAGATAGTTTGAATAAATAATAGGAATTGCAAAGGTCAATAAAAAGGCTTGAATTTTTGCTGACAGAGGTTGGTAAGCCTAAAAACTTGATGTGAAATCCTCATTCTAGTATAGAAGAAACTGAAGTCCAGAGAAGGAAGTTACCCTTCTGTTTCTCACTTAGATTACATAGCTAAGAGATTAAAGTCCAATATAAATATAAAATCACTTAACCTCCATTGTAAAGTAAACTCCACAAAGACAGTGTTTTTTTGTCTTCATGTATTCATTTTCACTATTTTTCCAACTGCCCGAGAAAAAGCTAGAACATATTAGGCAAGCCATCAGTTGAGTAAGTGTCGAAATATAGTGGTTAAAACTTGATATATAATTGAAATACTGACCACCATGTACCAGCTGTGTTATGTTGGGGAGATCATCAAACTTTTTAGCCCTTAAAGAAGGTATCAGTTGAAATAGTTCACACATCAACTTGAGCATTCTGGAACATATTGTGAACACTCAATAAATGTGGGCATTATGGTACCATTAATCAGTTTTTATTTTCTGGTTGTTGTATAGATTATAATTTTGAAAGCATCTTATTTCACTCAACTTTCATCCCAAGTTCAAGTTTTTAACCTTTTTCTTTTATAAATATTAGGCCACTGCCCTATCTAGCCGTTCTTTAAATAGTTCATTTAATTTTCTTTGGGAAAATACATTAAGAAATGTGTTGAAAATTAGCATTCATATTACAGCCTCATTTCACTTGCTGAGCAGTCTGTCATTGCTATTTTTCTCTAATTCATAATTACTCTCCCATTGCTCATACGTTTAAACAATCAATGTCATTATTACATCCTCCATCACAAGTATCAAGATAAAAATTACCTGATGGGAGAAACAACTATTGAGGAATATTTCCAGTTAGATAATGTGTATCCAGCAGTTTAAAATAGTGCTCCCCAGTGTTTCTGTTTATTAACTACAAGAAAAATAAGAACGCTTCGGAGTTCCATTTACTTAGAAATCACCACAGCATTAGCAACCAGGGGAAAACTATATAAGACTAGGATTGCCAGAAACTACATACGGCTGAGTGACAGAAAGGCCTTCTAGTATAATTAGTGGCAGCAGTTAAACCCTTGCAACACGAAGTGCCCATTTCAGCAGCAGGGACATCATCTGGAGGGTGTTGAAAATGCAAATTTTCGGCTCCGCCTCCTGGACCAGAATCTGAATTTTAAGAAGAGTGTCCAGGTGATTAAAGTCCACAAAACACTGATTTAGCTATGCAGAAAGGCAGGCAGAGTCCCCCGGAACTGCTCTGTTTAAACATGTTATTTTGCACAACACATTCTTTCATGCCAGAGAGTTTAAATAAGATTGAATCAAGGTTATAGAAAGAGTAAAAAGGTAACCATGCCATCTAGGTGACTTATGGACGTGTGTCCGTAAATTCATATGTAACAGGCCATGTTGTCCTTGGTGTCTGTCACATACTTTTCTCCCAAACAACAGCACATCACACTCCACTATCTAAGGAAATAAACTGAGGTGAATGCTGGCATTTTAAACATGGCTGGCTAGGATTCAGGCTTTTATATACCACTCTGGCTTATCAAATGTCCTATTTATTGAAAGTTAGGTTTTCCCCCCAATTTTTATTCTTCAAGTAGAAATGTTTTTGTGTTACATCTTTTCATTCTGTATTTATCTCATAAAGCCAAGGATATTCATCATCTATCACAAGCTAGTTATAAAATGTTTTCACAGAAAAACTGGACAAGGGATCAAAAGACCTAGATTCTCATCCTGATTTGGTTTCTATTAACCTCCTTTCTGACCTCTGAGTTGGTTGAAAATCATTTAGGCAACCCATAATGCCCAACAGTGAATGTCAAGTCTGTCACGTGCTGTTAAAATGCATGTTTCAGGGAACTTCTATGTGAGTCTAGTATTTAATTTTAATTGTATATCTTGAGTTTTAATAGCAGAAAAAGATGGCTCAAGGAAATCCTAGGTTCCAGAGAGAGCTTACCCCAGCATTCCCTATTTCTGTATTTGAGAAGTTATTGTGGTTTGATTTAAATGAGGCATTGATCCCTCAGAGCAAGCACTGGCTAGCTTAACGCAAACAAGGACTGCGGCTCAACTCTACTAAGTTGTTATAAGAGAGGAATTGTGGGTTCAGACCACGAATTTTAAGCCACTATAACTGGTTTCAAATGTGTCTTTATTAATCACAACAGAAGCCATTACAATCAACATATTTTATTTTTGGCAATAGGAAATAAGTGCTTGTATCCTGTTGCAAATTTTCATTCTTTGGGATTTGGCAGCTCTTGGAAAACATTTTCTTCATCCTGCAGGTTGTGGAAGTGTTTTCTTCGGAAAAACTGTTCACCGGCTTGATGAAGTGGTATTTGGCTGGTGAGATGTCAGGTGAATATGGTAGACAAGGCAACCCTTCGTAGCTCTATTTGTTCAACTATGGAAAACTGTGGCAGATACTAGTTTTTACCCAACCAACTTTGGGCTCAGGAAACATTGAGATAGAGGGGCAGAAAGACTGTAAGAGACAGATGAGGGGTGTTTGCTGTGAGATTGTATCTCCTTAGTAACATCAGAAGATACACCCATAAACTTTCACCAACGTGACTGCCCAAACATGAGCTGATTAAGGACGCTCCCAGTGGACATGCCAAGGTGTATGGGGAAGCAGAGGGAAGCTGGGGTGGAAGACTGGTTCCTCCCCGCAGAGAGGAGCACACCAATTGGTTGTCCAGTACCAAATGGTCCATCGTAAAAACATATATACAAATAGCATTATATGGACTGAGCAGGGTATATTTAGGAATATATTTTAGAAACATATATGCATGCAAAAACGACTAATGAAAGAAGAGGTCATCAATTTGCAAAAGTTGGGATGTGTATATGGGAATGTTTGGAGTGAGGAATAGGAAGAGAGAAATGTTGCAATTATTATTTGTTTACATTTTAACTTTTTTTGGAAGCACTCTTATTTACATATCCATCCCCCATTCACTTGTCCTTCCAGCCCCCCAAGCTCCCCACTGAAACCCCCGCCCTCCTCAGGGATAGCGAGGCCCTCCACGGGGGAATCATCAAAGTCCTTCACCTACAGCTAAGCGCTGAGCCATACTCCTGGAATCCAGTTGTGGAGAGGGAGGAGGAGCCAAGACTCTGCTGGAAATGTTGTATTAATCCCCCCCCAAAAAACCCGCTTGCTATATTTAAAAACCAAACCAACCAACCAAGCAAATAACAAAACAAACAAACAAACAAACAAAACAAACAATCCACCACCTAGGTGGCAGGAAGTCATGAAGCTATCTAGTCAGTGTGAATGAAAGTTCCTGAATGCACTGCCACCTTCCATTGAACTCTCTGTAGAGCTCAGTAACTAATTAAAACTTCAATGGTTCTGAATAAGTAGGAAGGTTACAGGTCTGAAAGCTAATTACAATTTATCTTATGCTATTTTTAGCTCCCTCACCAGCCATTCCTTTTCCACCTGTTCTGACCTGATGTTCTGTGATTAACAGGTGGATCCCTTTAGAATGTATTAACAAACCTCTGTAGTCCACCAACCAAAAGGCCGAATGCTACTGATCAAAGGCCAATGGCAGAGATTGTCCCACCTTGTTTTAACTACCCCTTCAGTGTTTCCATTAACGTATTTTTAAAAAGTGCCTTAATTTATGACTTTCTTGGTTTCATTAATATATGACTTTATTACATTGTTGTATCAGAATATAGAATTCAGAGTAATTCTGTGTTCCTGGGTCATGTTCACTCATATTTGGCTTCAGTGTAAACTGTCTCTTACCTCTTTGAAGTTCGAGTTATAGTTTTTTGTTGACGGCAATTACTACCCAAATGTAAAATATGCTTATTCTCATTCATCCAGCATTTCTCCATTAAGGAACATATCCTGAAAAATAGTCACTGAACCACACAAATATATACTAGCAAAGATAATATCAGAAAGTACATGAAATCTAATAATAGGGTGTAGACTGAGCAAGCTGGAGAAATAAGGCAGACATGAAAGTCACACTTTAAGAGAATATGTAATACTATGAAAAGGTTCATAATGCATTGTATGAACAGTATGTTATGAAACAGTAATTACAGAATATGCTCAACAATTGTAAAATATGGATAAATGAACATGCAAAGTTACCAAAGAACTAGGAAGGTTAACAGCAAAGGTTAATTAGTGTTTGGTTTTGGTACATGGAATTAAGAGGTAATTTTTCCTTTTCTGTATTTAAATGCCTCTGCTGAGATATCTTTTTTTTCCAACTTTTTTTATTTGAATTAGAAACAGTATTGTTTTACATGACAATCCCAGTTCCCTTCTCCCACCCATCCTCCCTTACCTGCCACCAACTAAAACCCTACTTATCACATATCCTTTCTGCTCCCCCTGGATGGTGAGGCCTTCCATAGGGTGTCATCAGAGTCTTTCGTATCCTTTGGGATAGGGCCTAGGCCCACCCCTGTGTGTCTTGGCTCAGGGAGTATTCCTCTATATGGAATGGGCTCCCAAAGTCCACACCTATGCTAGGGATAAACACTGGGCTTCTACAGGAGGTCCCATAGATTTCTGAGGTTTCATCACAGAAACATATGTTCCTGGGGTCTGGATCAGTCCCATGCTGGATGTTCAGGCCAGCTGTTTCTGTGGGTTTCACCAGCCTGGTCTGGACCTCTGTGCTCTTCACTGGTCCTTCTCTGCATCTGGATTCCAGTTCAGTTCAGTGATAAGTTATGAGTGTCTGCTTCTACTTCCACCAGCTGCTGGATGAAGGCATATAAGTCAGTCATCAATCTCATAATCAGGGGAGGGCATTTAAGGTAGCCTCTCCTCTGTTGCTTAGATTGTTAGCTGGTGTCATCTTTGTAGATCTCCAGACATTTCCCTAGTGCCTGATTTCTCTGTAAACCAAAAATGTCTCCCTCTATTATGATATCTCCATTCTTGTTATCATGTATTCTTCCCCTGACTCAACATTTCTGCTCCCTCATGTCCTCGGCATCACTCTTCTTCTTCCCTTCTCATTCTAGCTCCCTCCCACTTCTTCCCGTGCTCCCAATTTGCTCAGCAGATCTTGAAACTCTCCCTTTCTCCAGGGGACCATGTATGTCTCTCTTAGGGACCTCCTTGATTATTAGCTTCCTTGGCAGTGTGGATAGTAGGCTGGTAATCTTTAATCTATGTCTAAAATCCACATATGAGTGAGTACATACCATGTTTGTCTTTTTGTGATTGGGTTACCTCGCTCAGAATGGTTTCTTCTAGATCCATCCATTTTCCTGCAAATTTCAAGATTCCATTGTTTTTTTCCGCTGAGTAGTACCCCATTGTGTAAATGTACCACATTTTCTCTATCAATTTTTCAGTTGAGAGGCATCTAGGCTGCTTCCAGTTTTTGGCTATTACAAATAGTGCTGCTATGTATTATCACTGAACAGATGTCCTTGTTGTAGGAATGTGCTTCTTTTGGATATATGCCTAGGAGTTGAATCGCTGAATCTTGTGGTAGACTGATTCCCATTTTTTTGAGGAGTCACCATACTGATTTCCAAAGTGGCTGTACAAGTTGGCCCTCCCACCAGCAGTGGAGAAGTGTTCCCCTTTCTCCACATCCTCTCCAACATGAACTGTCATTGGTGTTTTTGATTTTGGTCATTCTGACAGGAGTAAGATGGTATCTCAGAGTTGTTTTGATTTGCATTTCCCTGATGACTAAGGATGTTGAGCACTTTCTTATTTGATTTCAGCCATTTTCGATTCCTCTATTGAGAATTGTCTATTTAGTTCTGTACCTCACTTTTTAATTGGGTTGTTTGGTGTTTGGGGGACTAGCTTCTTGAGTTCTTTGTATATTTTGGAGATCAGCTCTCTGTCAGATGTGGGGTTGGTGAATATCTTTTCCTAGTCTGTCGGCTGCCGTTTTGTCTTGCTGACTGTCTCCTTTGCTTTACAGAAGCTTCTCAGGTTCAGGAGGTTCCATTTATCAATTGTTGACCTCAGTGTCTGTGCTACTGTTGTAATGTTCAGGAAGCAGTCTCCTGTACCAAATTCAAGGGTATTTCCCACTTTGTCTTCTAATAGGTTCTGTGTAGCTGGATTTATGTTGAGATCTTTGATCCATTTTGACTTAAGTTTTGTGCAACGCGATAGGCTTGGGTCTAACTGTAGTCTTCTACATGTCCCCAACCAGTTATTCCAGCACCATTTGTTGAAGATATTCTCTTTGTTACATGATATAAATTTGGATTGTTTGTCAAAAATCAGGCATTCATAGGTGTGTGGGTTAATATCAGGGTTTTCAATTCTATTCCATTGGTCTACCTGTCTATTTTTGTACCAATACCAAGCTGTTTTCAGGACTATAGCTCTATAATAGAGCTTGAAGTCAGGGACGGTGATGCCTCCAGAAGTTCCTTTATTGTACAGGGATGTTTTGGCTATCCTGGGTCTTTTGTTTCTCCATATAAAGTTGAGAATTGTTCTTTCAAGGTCTGTGAAGAATTGTGTTGGGATTTTGATGGGGATTGCATTGAATCTGTAGATTGCTTTTGGCAAGATTGCCATTTTTACTATGTTGATCCTACCTATCCAAGAGCATGGGAGATCTTTCCATTTTCTGGTATCTTCTTTAATTTCTTTCTTTAAGGCCTCAAAATTCTTATGGTACAGGTCTTTCACATTTTTGGTTAGTGTTACCCAGGGTATTTTATGTTGTTTGTGGCAATTTTAAAGGGTGATGTTTCTCTGATTTCTTTCTCCAACAATGTGTCATCAGTATATAGTAGGGCTATGGATTTTTTTGAGTTAATCTTGTATCCTGTCACTTTGCTGAAGTTGTTTATCAGCTGTAGGAGTTCCCTGGTAGAGTTTTTCCGGGTCACTAATGTAGACTATCATATCATCTGCAAATGGTGAGAGTTTGACTTCTTCCTTTCCAATTTGTATTCACTTGATCTCCTTTTGTTGTCTTATTGCTCTAGCTAGAACTTCAAGGACAATATTGAAGAGGTATTGAGGGAGTGGACAACCTTGTCTTTCCCCGATTTTAGAGGAATTGGACCGAGTTTCTTGCCATTTAATTTGATGTTGGCTGTTGGCTTGCTGTATATTGCTTTTATTATGTTGAGGTATGTTCATTTTATCCCTGATTTCTCCAAGACCTTTATCATGAAGAGGTGTTGGATTTTGTGAAACACTTTTTTGGCATCTAGTGAGATGATCATGTGTTTTTTTCCCCTCAGTCTGTTTATATGGTGGATTACATTGATGGATTTTTGTATGTTGAACCATCCTGCATCCCTGGGATGAAGCCTACTTGATCATGGTGGATAATTTCTCTAATATGATCTTGTATTCGATTTGCCAGGATTTTATTGAGAAATTTTTGCATCAATGTTCATGAGGGATATTGGTCTGTAGTTCTCTTTCTTAGTTGTGTCTTTGTGTGGCTTGGGTATCAAGGTTATTGTAGCTTCATAAAAAGAGTTTGGCCATGTCACTTCTGCTTCTATTTTGTGGAACAATTTGAGGAGAATTGGTATTAGCACTTATTTGAATTTCTGGTAGAATTCTGCAGTTAATCCATCTGGCCCCGGGCTCTTTTTGGTTGTGAGACTTTTGATGACTGCTTATCTTAACATTTTCACATTGTACTACATACTCAGACACCTTTTCTAATTCAGCCCTAACAAGCTCATTTAAACACAAGCACGCTCAATCTGTAGTTGTGGCAAAACAAATCACCCTCCTTATTTAATCCCTCTGTGGGTCCTCAGATCTAAAATGTGGATTCATCTGGTACATTCTCATGCCTCTTTGCTATCAGACTACATGGAGAGAGATGTGATCACAAGATGGTTGCTATTCGCTCTAATAATCCTGAGTGCAGTCTATGAGTGATCCCATGGGTCTGTGCCATCGCCAACTTCCCTTGACACAAAACATGGTGCAAGTCTCTTACCACTACATCCTGCTTTGCTCTGTGTGCTCTGAGGATCCCTTATGCCATTACAAGTCTCCCCATGCACGTTGCTGAGCAGGCAAACAGAATTCACCCCACGTGCTGAGTACACCACAAGCAGCCACTTCCTTTGTGAACACATGACTTTCCTCTTATGAGTTTTGGAGCTAGAGGTCATTCAGCATCATCAAAGAATATTCATTTCAGCTGTTTATGAGCCAGAGTCTGGGTTATCTTTGTTTATAACAGTTTTTTGGTGCCCTGGATGGAAGAATTCTTCAGCATTTTTCTCTTCTATTGCTGTCTATTTTATTTACAGTATCTTGGTGATATATGGTTTTCTATATTTGCTAAATTCATTAGTTTCATTTGCATGGACTAATTTTAGAATCCCATTTTTTCAATTATAGCACTTGCTTCCTTTATAGGCTTATGTATCACCCCTTTGCTGAAGAATGTTCTCTGAACACTTATTGCCCATGTTTGACTAACTTTCTATTCTTTTCCCATTAGGCAATCTCCATGACCACTAAATGAGGTGAACTATCTCACAACAGAATATATTAAGGTAATCAAAAGTAACTTTTCCCACAAAGAACAGATATGCTAAACTTGATATCATGTACTTGTCTGTAATCCCAGCTATATAAAAAGCTGAGGAAAGAGGAAACTTAAGTCTGAGGCCAGCCTGAGCTACAAGCATGACCTCATCTAACACATAAATGAACATCAAAGAAGATAGGCACACTGGATGGAGTTGTGAAATATATTTTGAAGAAGTGTAAGGTTCTTCACATATTGACCAGCTAAGTGACTGAAACTATACATCTTAGTGGAACTTGGACCTCATCTCATAAGACTGTTCCTTGGAGTACTTAGGGTAGTTATTTCGGTGAGTCAAGAAAAACCGAAGCAGGAATCACATGAAGGAATCCAGGACCTGGTTCTGGAATGTGGGGGTTTTTCCTAAGTGCTTGAGTGAACATTCCTATCACCTCATCTATAAAATCAAGCAGATTTTGTCAAACTGCAGATTGCAGTTCTAAGTCAATGTAGAAGACAAGATTTTAGCTTACATTAAAAAATTTTCTTAGTAGCAGAATACTAAATTAACTCAAAGAAACTAGTAGCCCTACTATATACAGATGATAAATCCAATGAGAAAGAAATCAGAGAAACATCACCCTTCACAATATCCAAAAGCAACATAAAATATCTTGGGGTAACACTAACCAAAAGGTGAAAGACCTGTACAGTAATAGCTTTGAGTCTTTAAAGAAAGAAATTAAAGAAGATAGAAGAAAATGGAAAGATCTCCCACGCTCTTGGATAGATAGAATCAACATAGTAAAAATGACAATCTTGCCAAAAGTAATCTACAGAGTCAATGCAATCCCCATCAAAATCCCAACACAGTTCTTCACAGACCTTGAAAGAAAAATACTCAACTTTATATGGCAAAACAAAAAACCCAGTATAGCCAAAACAACTCTGTACAATAAAGGATATTCTGGAGGCATCACCATCCCTGACTTCAAGCACTATTATAGACCCATAGTTATGAAAACAGCTTGGTATTGGCACAAAAATAGACAGATAGACCAATGGAATTGAAAACCCTGATATTAACCCACACACCTAAGAACACCTTATTTTTGATAAAGATGCTAAATCTATACAATGGAAGAAAGATAGCATCTTCAACAAATGGTGCTGGCACAACTGGATTCGGACATGCAGAAGATTGCAGATAAATCCATATCTGTCACCACACAAAACTTAAGTGCAAATGGATCAAAGATCTCAACATAAATCCAGCCACACTGAATCTTCTAGGAGAGAAAGTGGGAAATACCCTTGAATGAATTGGCACAGGAGACCACTTCCTGAACATTATACCGGTAGCGCAGACATTGAGGTCTGCAATTAATAAATGGGACCTCATGAAACTGAGAAGCTTCTGTAAGGCAAAGGCCACAGTCAGTAATACAAAACAACAGCCCACAGACTTGGAAAAGATCTTCACCAACCCCACATCAGACAGAGGGCTGATTTCCAAAATATACAATGAACACAAGAAGCTAGCCACTAAAAAACCAAACAATGAAATAAAAAATTGGGGTACAGAACTAAATAGAGAATTCTCAACAGAGGAATCTGAAATGGCTGAAAGAGACTTAAGAAAGTGCTCAAAATCCTTGGCCATCAGAGAAATTCAACTCAAAACAACTCTGAGATACCATCTTACACTGGCCAGAATGGCTAAAATCAAAAACACCAATGATAATCTATGCAGGAAAGGATGTGGAGAAAAAGGAACACTCCTCCATTGCCGGTGGGAGTGCAAACTTGTAAGACCACTTTGGAAATCAGAAAAATGGGGATCAGTCTACCTAAAGATCCAGCAATTCCTCATGTCCATACAACAAAGACCTATGTTCAACCATGTTCATAGCAGCATTGTTTGTAATAGCTAGAACCTAGAAGCAACCTAGATGCCCCTCAATTGAAGAATGGATAGAGAAAATGTGGTACATTTATACAATGGAGTACTACTCAGCCAGAAAAATGCAATGGAATCTTGAAATTCACAGGCAAATGGATGGAACTAGAAGAAACCATCCTGAGTGAGGTAACCCAATCACAAAAGACAAACATGGTATGTACTCACTCATATATGAATTTTAGACATAGAGAAAAATATTGCCAGCCTATAATCCTCTTCACCAAAGAAACTAGGAAACAAGAAGGACTCTAAGGGAAAAATGAATGGACCCCAGGAATGGGAAGGGGCAGGAACTCCTGAGGTAATTGGGAGCATGAGGGTAGGGGACTTGGAGCTGCCAGAATGAGGGGAGGAGGAAAAGAGAGGAGGAAATGGAGGAGCAGAAATATTGAGTTTGGGGAAGAATAGAGGAGAGCAGGATGAGACATACCATAACAGAGGGAGCCATTATAGGTCCAAGGAGAGATCTGGCACTAGGGAGATTTCCAGAGATCTACAAGGATGACACAAATTGACAATCTAGGCAATGTTAGAGAGGATAACCTAAAAGCCCTTCCCCTATAATGAGACTGATGACGACTTTTTATGCCGTCCTAGAGCCCTCATCCAGTGGCTGATGGAAGCAGAGGCAGACACCCACAGATATACACTGAACTGAACTCTGGAATTTAGTTGCTGAGAGGGAGGAAGGAAGATCAAAGGGGTCAGTACCAGGCTGGAGAAACCCACAGAAACAGCTGGCCTGAACAAGGGGGGGCATGTTGACCCCAGATTGCTGTCTGGGAGGCCAGTACGGGAGTGATCCAGACTCCTGAACATGGATGTCTTGGTATAAGAAGGGACTTTGAGAGCCCATCCGAAGTCTCGGCCTGGACACATGGGGAGGACCTAGGCCTGGCCCAGGATGATGTGGTGGACTTTGGGGGAGCCCCCACTGAGGGCCCTACCCTGCCTGGGGAGTGGAGGGTGGATGGGGTGGGGTAGGTCTGGGGTAGGGCGGTAGGGGTCGGGGGAGGGGAGGGAGAGAGAGAAGGGATTGACATGTGAAACAAGCTTGTTCCTAATTTGAACTAATAAAAAAATTACAAAAAATTTCTTAGACTTAAATTTCCCAAATATGTAACAAATCAAATTTCTTTAGAAACATTTCTTAAGGAACTGCTGCAAACATGTCAAGGCTAATTGAAGAGATAATAGGTGAGAATCATACTGATGAGCTCCAAGTTCTCTCTCAAACTGCACATTTGAAATATTTCAGGGAAAGGTCTGATTGTCTTTATTTCCCTTTTTATTTTTATTTAGTTTTTTTTTTTTTTTGAGGCAGGGTTTCTCTGTGGCTTTGGAGGCCATCCTGGAACTAGCTCTTGTAGACCAGGCTGGTCTCGAACTCACATAGATCTGCCTGCCTCTGCCTCCCGAGTGCTGGCATTAAAGGCATGCGCCACCACCGCCTGGCTTTATTTCCCTTTTTAAAAGATTTATTTTATTTTTATTTGTGTGTGTGTACACGTGCATGTGTGCGTGTGTGTGTGTGTGTGTGTGTGTGTGTGTGTGTGTGTGTGTGTATGCATGTGTGTACATTGGTGCTTGTGGAGGCCAGAGGAGGGTGTCAGATTCCCTTGGAACCAAAGTTACAGGTTGTTTGAATTGTATAATAAATGATATTCATCAAATCAAAAAGCCTTAGTTCTTCTGCAAGTAGAGTACTGATGTATCCATGAATCACTGCACCACTTCTCAGAGAACTGACTTCCTCAAAGATTGTAGATATTCACAAGTCTTTACAAGATGTAATATTTAAACACATGAATGATTTTCCGTATGCAGAATTTCTACAAATTATCCCAGAGGTAACACTCATATGTAGGTATTTAGGTCATTTCCCAAATATATGTCTATTAAGTAGGAACAAGATCACTTTTCCCATCATATGTGATTTACAGGTAGTGCAGTTTCTAACCCCTTAGAAATGCTGTTTTCTTTCTTTGTGATGTTTACAGTTGATAAACCAAATATTGGTGATTTTACATTTTGATTGTTCATTTGCTCCCTTGTTAATTGTTACTACTCATTGTTGGCTTACAACCTGTTATTTCTCTACTTCTACAAAGGTAATAAACCATTTATATAAATCATGTGGAATTAACAACAGAATAATTATGAACAGAAATTATCTTGAAAGACAGGCATGTAACCAAAGGCATATATGAAAAACATCAGTCTATGATTTTTAAGGGAGAAGAGAAGTGATTTATATATGTAGAAAATAGCCCGGCTGTTCAGTATTAGATGAAGTGACAGAGTGACACGACAATTCACTGTGGCATTGGAACACTCGTCTTCACTTTCATGTTGTCCCCAGAAAAAGGCACTCAGCATTTCATCTGTCCCAGGAAGCAGACCTAATGGACTGAGAGGGCTGTATGGACTGTTGACTCATTTAATCTCCTAGGGCAAGGAGCTTATGCCCTAAGAACACAAGAACACATGATTCCTTTGTAAGGATGGAGGCCTCCCTGCATTTCAACCATCGCTAAACACCCCCAGAGAATCATAGAGGCATTGATGAAAAAGTGCAAAATACTTTCAAAATTGAGCCTTATTCATCTGTGGGGGAGTGAAATAAAAATCTATAGCCCAGTATCTACTTTAACAATCCCTGATTATTCCATAGATATATGTATTGTTTTAGATCAACAGTAGACAATAGCGTTGTAAAATATTCTGTGGTGATATATTAAAGCTTGCCTGATGATTCAGAAAAGCAAAGTCAGCCACAGACCATAGAAGCCAGGCACACACCTTTAATCCCAGAAGCCAGAAGCTAGGAGGTGGTGGTACACACCTTTAATCCTAGGATCAAGAGGTAGACAGATCTCTGCGAGTCCAAGGCCACCAAGATCTACACAAGACTGATCCAGTCCTAAAGTGAAACAGCCCACACAAAGATGATCTCAGCACCTGGGATCACACGCCTTTATTCCCAGCATTAGGGAGGTATATAAGACTGGAGCAAGGTCTCAGTATCAGGCATTTTTTCTCCAGCCACACTGAGGATAGGAAGGCTCAGGATCAAGGAGGATCAGAGGACATTTAACCTCAGGATTCTCCAGCCATGTTGAGCAGAGGCTGCAGGATCAGCCCATTCAGCCTGAGGTAGTGGTAAGAGCTAGTGGTCTGCTACTTTGCTTTTGTGTTCTTCAGCTTGAAGTTTGAATCCCAGTATCAGTCTCTGGATCTTTTATTTTTCATGCAACAATATTGATTTTTAGAATCCAATGCCTTGTTTAGAGTTCAAATCTCCCATGTCATAGCTGGGTAACATGACAAGTATTTACTCTTTGGATCCCTTTCCTTTTACCTGTAAATGAGAATTCCTATTGTGACTGAAGCACAAGGTTGTTTTGTGTCCATTAATTGAAATAGTGTGTGCCATGTGGTGGGCTAGTCAGTGCTTAGCCACCAGTTCCTGGGGTTGTGAGAAGGTCAGTATTCTTGAGTCCCATGCTGCAATCTACCTGAGTCATTTCAAACTGGGAAGATGTGCATAGAATCAGCTGTCTGACCTCAGCACCCAACTGAAGTAAATCACTTACAATGTTACTGGGAAGACCAAGGACTCAATATTGTTAGTAATTAGTATCATAGATTCGAAAAATTCAAAATGGATTTTATTATTTAAATTTACTATAGAATTTGTCATATTCTCACTTCTAAAATTTTGGAAAAATATTAATTTGAGAGATTACAGTGGCAAGGCAGAACCTGGAAACAACCTAGATGCCCCTCAACTGAAGAATGGATAGAGAAAATGTGGTACATTTACACAATGGAGTACTATTCAGCAGAAAAAAACAATGGAATCTTGAAATTCGCAGGCAAATGGATGGAACCAGAAGAAACCATCCTGAGTGAGGCAACCCAATCACAAAAAGATAAACATGGCATGTACTCACTCACTTTTGATTTTTAGACATAGAGCAAAGGATCACTAGCCTACATACCACACTGCATGAGGAGCTAGGAAACAAGGAGGACCCCAAGAGAAGATTGCATAGTCCCTTGAAGAAGGGGATGGGGACAAGAACCCCTGACCAAATTGGAGCCCAGGGGCAGGGAGAGGAAGGAGAGTCTTTATCTAGTTGCTGTTCGAAGCAGAAACAGACACCCATAGCTAAGCATTGAACCATATTACTGGAATTCAGTTGTGGAGGGGGAGGAGGGATAAGCAAAGGAGCCAAGATGGGGATGGAGAGACCTGCAGAAACAGTGGACCTGACCTACTGATAGAATGGAGACTCTAGTCATAAAGCTGGGAAACAGCATTGTACCAAACCAAACCCTCTGAATGTGGGTGCCAGCTAGGAGTCCAAGACAGTCTATGGGTCCTCTAACAGTGGATCCAGTCTTTATCCCAAGAGCACAAACGGACTTTGGGAGCCCATTCCCTATGGAGGGATACTATTGCAGCCCGGATACAGCAAGGAGGGTCTAGACCCTCTCCCAAACAATATGACAGATTTTGTAGGTCCTTGGTAGAGGTCCTCACTATCCCTGGGGAGGAGTCAGTGGGTGAGTTGGGGTGGGTTGGTTGGGGAACATGGGATGAAGGGAGGGCGAGGGAATGGGGGCAATGGATATGTAAATATGAGTAATTAAAAATAATAAAAAACATGAAATAGCCAAGCCAAACTCCTATTTCTATGTTTGTTACTTAAGAAGAATAGCCAATAACTAGAGAATGTATATTTTAAGTCAAGGTACAGTTCATAGAGCTTAGGTTAGCCCATCTCAGAAGCTCAGGAATCCTGCTGCTGAAGTAGGGAAAATCATGCACACTTGCTTACCTGATGAAAAATTTGAATATTAAAATGAAACCTTATGTGGAAGTTTCTTGTAAACTCTTATTTTCAGGATCATTGACTTTGACAGTGTCTGGATTTATATGAAAGAAATAATTGCAAGGATGAAAAAAGCCTTTTCAAAAACACCAAACAATTAGCAAGAACAGAAATGTACATTATTGGTTTTTGTTTTAGGTAACTTATCTTAGGTAAATGCAATTGAATGCTGTATTAGTGTAAATGAGTTTTATGGTAGTCTACATGGATGCTATGCTAATGTTATGTTAATATTAATATAATATTAACTTTGCCATAGGAAATTATTATCTCCATGAACAAAGAAATTGTATTTCTCTAGGAGAAAAATTTCATGACATTAAATGGCAAAAGTCACTGAACTGCATTATATTACAAATATAATTATGTAGTATATGATGTACTTAGAAGTATAGGAAAGAAATGCAAAAAGGATTAAAGCTCTGGTGTTAGTCATGGATTTTATATTATAAAAGTCATGAATAAAAATCAAATTTTAAAGGTGCATTATGAAAATAGTTACTGGGTAATATGATATTAATGGTAATCCAATAAAAAAAGGCATCAGCCCAGACCTGTTTCCTTCCAAATGTGCCTTCATGCACACTGTTTCCAAGATCAGGCTTAGTTAATTGAGCAGCTACTGCACAGAACGAATACCTGAATGTGAAAGGATGCCCAAAGAACTGAAAGTGAAAATGTATTTGTGCTTAGGTCTGGTGGTGGCCCTTCTCTTCTGCACATGCCTACATCCAGCCATGCCATGCCTGCACTGGTAGAGTGAATAGCACAACAGAGGCTTCTAGTAGTGGCAAACCATGGTTCCAATCCTGGCCCACACCCTTAAGCTCAGATGACTTGTTGTAAGCCATGGCTTTGGGGCTTCTATCTTCCTTGATGGCTTGTTTAGATGGTTCCCACTTGTCTAGATTATAGATTACTTCTGTTTAACTTCCTACAGAACTTTGATGTCTATGACTTCCTGGATCCCCAATCTCATGAGTACCATGTGAAACACAGCTCAGTGTTATTGAAGGGTTCTATCACTAACGGTGACTTGCAATACTAATCAAGTGTCTGTTCCTTCACAGTCTGAATTGCCACTATGTGTATAGAGTGAGAAATCTAGGAGAACACTGAACAGAAGCTTGGAATGTGCAGTTAAAATGAAGAGCAGCTTCAGTGATGGGCAGAGACAAGTTTGGCCTCTGTAACTCTCAACAGACGTCAACTCAGAGCTTGAAAATTTGAACACACAGGGCAATCTGATGGCAATGGCGATGGTGAAGCCCTAATTCTGTAGAGACTAGCATAACAGTTCCATCCAGCAAAGACCTGTAGACTACAGTGACCACACAGGACACTGGAGACAGCCAATCTGCCTTAACTTGTGCAAATTTTCAGTTTCCAATGCAGGACGAAGGGAAGAAAAGACGCTCATGTGGTGATGTGCACACATCCTGCTGCGAGAGTGCGTCCTTCTGCCCTGCTTTCTCTTCCTGCTAAAGTTGGTCTCACAGACTGCTCTGCTGGCTTCCTAAGACCAACCCAAGTTTTTTCCAGAAAAGATGAAGAGACTCCTTGTTGCTGTGACACAGCAGTGGTTGTTTTCTGGCTCTTCTCATTGTCTCTATTGTCCCTCTCTGCTCATCAGTGTCCCTGTCCACTCTCTTAAGTCATCTAGTTCTTAGGCTTACTAGTGTCCCTGTCCACTCTTTCAAGAGTCATCTGGTCATCCAAGCATCTAGACCAGAGGTTCTCAAGCTGTGGCTCATGACCCCTGTGGCTGTGGAATGACCATTTTACAGAGGTCACCTAAAACCATCTGGATATCAGTTATTTATTTACACTACAATTCATAACAGTAGAAAAATTACAAAGTATCAGAAAAAATAATTTTATGGTTGGAGGTCACCACAATATGAGGAACTGTATGAAAGGGTGGAGAAAGCATTAGGGGTGTTGAGAACCACTGATCTAAAGTAACACTGACTCCCTGCTTTCGTCTTATTTCTAGAATGTGACACCCACATTCATTCTTTCAAAGGTGAAACACAGGCTGTGCATCCAGAATTTATGCACAACACCCACCTATTTTGGTATCTCATATCAATTGAAACTCTTTGGAACAAACATGGCTTTTTTCTAAAGGCAGTATGTAAACCGAGGAGGACTTCCTATTTTGTGGCAGAAAGTATTTTCCATGATTATATGAGCCAACAGTAAGATCTTATTAAAATCTGCAGTCAGTCTCCTGGACACAATTTTGATGTTTTGGTATATACTCAGTATATACTCCTTTCAGTCAGCACATTAATAAAAAATAGTGGTTAAAGGTGTTAGGTATCCATCTACTATATGCTTAGTGATACATTGAAGAGCTATGTGGTACTTAGAGTAAATATAAGCCACAGTCTTTATCTCCACTGAATTTATAACTTAGATGTGGACACAAAAATACAGGTGGAGACCCTTGACTAGAGTCAAGAAACAAGAGTAAAGAATAGTATTCGTCGTCTACAGAGTGATTAAACTCCCATGTCCATGTAAATAAATAATCTCATCACTTCACAACTCTTAAAGCTGTCAACTGCTTCCTCTCATCTTATTGAGGCTCACAGATCTTGGTTGAAAGCCACGTGTTAAGCAGAACAGTGCAGTTGAGGGTGTATGGCTCCAAAATGGCTTTCTTTAAAATAACACAGATCCCTGGTTCATGCTAACAGAGGTTCTGTTCATGTGAGGTCCAGACATGGAACCTAATGAGTCTCCAAGTGAGGGAGCCCTGTGTTAAATCATTCTGATACATTGCACATGAATGCTGAAGATGTAGGTGGAAAACAAGTCAATGAATAAAATCTGTAACATGCACACATTGCTAACTGCTGACCTACAACAGTCTTGTCCCCTTTATCACATGTGAGCATCACAGAACCCAGGGGTGTGATGACAAGACAACTTAATCGCCAATGACAACATTGAATTCTGAGTGATGAAGTGCCCGGCTGAGTCTCCCTAGGCTAGATAGTGACCCCATTCCATGTTCATTTCTTTGCAGTGCTTGGGCTGAGCTGCTCCCACAGTGTTGGAACTCTGTGGCACCATGGCGAACTGAGTGATGAGATCAATAATTGAAGAAGCCACTAATTTCATGAGGTGAAGGATATGGCTATATTAAAGACAATCATGACTCTTACAAGCACTTCTTAAGCTCCTAAAACAGATGCAGCTAAGCCTGGATTATCATAATCTTCCCTCTAAATAAATTATTCAAATTAGGACACGCATGCTCATGAGCTTGTAAAATGCAGATAAACACATTTTCTCCAACTTGCTCTAGGCATTAGAATGTATCCCTTTCCGCTTCCCTACCCCCAAATACAATGGCCTAAAACACTTCAGACTATGACCAGGTAATGGCACATGAATATCCATTGAAACACAGGCAGAGAATTGAGTTACTAGCTTTTGGCAAAATTACTACATGTGGCCTGTACTTCCAGAATTTGAGTTGTTATAGAGTAATTAATTTGAGAGAGGCAGTGACAACAGAGAAAGGAGTTGAAATGCCAGATGGTGTTATCAATGAGCAGCAGATGCTTGCCAGGGAGCTGGGATCTGTATTTTTAATTCCTAGAGTAAAATGATTTTCTAAACTAAAGTGGAGCCCAGTGTTTTGAGTCCCCTTTGAAGAACTGTTGCACACTGTTGGAGTTCAGTAATGGGAGATCCAGCACATTCCATGCGAGTGGTAGACAGGAGCTTGTGCAGCCATCCTTGAGCTCTATGACAGTTTATCTTATCTTCCTAGAGAAACTTTAAGGACAATGAAACTTATAAAGAGTATTTTGAGTTCTAGTTGGTCTTAATAATAAAAAAAACAGAGTCAGATACTAGGGGGTGAAAACTGAAAGATCAGAGAAGCAGAATAGTCAGACACTAGAGTTCTTACCTCTACAAAATCCTCAGACCAAGAAGGGACCAAGCTCCTGTCCCTTCCTGCCTTATAGTCCTTTCTTCACCTAGCCATATCACTTACCATCTGTCTTTACAGGCCTCCAGACCTCTATGGTTAACTAGTGGCTAGCTCTGTCCTCTGGTCTTCAGGCAAGCTTTATTTGTTAGAATACAAACAAGATATCATCACAAGGAAAGTCGAGAATTGCTAACTGAAACGTGAAGACCGGAAGTGGAAGTTCCTTAGTAGCAATGGGCACTCACTTGGGCAGGGCGATGACTCAGCAGTAGTGCTTGCCATTTAGGTCCAGTGACCTGAGTGTGAGCCACCAGAACCCACATAAAAGGCAAACACAGTATCTAGTGTGTGTGTGTGTGTGTGTGTGTGTGTGTGTGTGTGTGTGTGTGTGTGTGTGTGTGTTTGTGTGAGTGATACCCCAGTGCCTCCCCAGGTGGTGATGGGAGGTAGAATCAGCGGAGTGCCTGGAAGCTTGTGGAGCAGCTACTCCAGAATATACAGCAGTGAACAACAGAGACCCTGTTTCAAAGAAGACAAAGAGAGGACTGATTCCTAAGTTGTCCTCTGCCTCTGCCGCCATCTCCACACACAGAGATTCACAAACATATACATGCATCACACTCTCCTGTCATAAACATACATTTACAAAGATGCATCATTTATTAAAATGATAATGTTACTTATAACTAAAAAGATATAGTCAACCAAAAATGAGGATGCAAACATTACTCATATATACTTTAATTTCTTCAAAATGTATGTCTACTAATATTTTGTGGAAGATTATTAATTTCATTTACATGTCATTTACATATCATTTATACAAGGGAATAGAATTTTTGTTCTGAAGCCATCAGAAGTTGACTTTAAATCTAGCAGGAACTTAGGGATACATAGCAGGCTATTTTCTTTGCAAGTAACAATTATTCAGTGAATAAAATAGGATATGACTGAATATAAGAAAGTATTAGAGTCATCAGTCTTGGGAAGCAGACGAGGAAATTTCCCATTTTCTGAATGAGTTGACAGTAACCTGAGTACTTTGAAAAATCTCTCTGTCTCTGTCTCTCCGTGTCTCTGTCTCTGTTTCTCTCTCAGGATTTAAACTAGGGCCTAGTTTGGAAAGTCCATTAAAGTCAGAAAACCATGAGATGGGATATAACTCAACAGTATTAATTTGCCTACCATATTGTAGGCTCTGAGTTTGATACCCAGCACATACAACGAAACAAAACAAAGGTGTAAAGACAGAAAATCATTTCATTATTGAATAAGCTAAGCTAGAATATGCTGCATTCCACATTAACTTGCTAAGAGGCTGCAAAAATAGAAATCTCACCCCTTTATAAATTCTGGGACACTTGTTTACACTGTGTGAAGGTGTGCTGTAATTGGTTTAATAAAGAGCTGAATGACCAATAGCTAGGCAGGAGAGACTAGGTGGGACTTCTGGACAGAGGGAAGAACTTGGGATAAATTTATGTGTGTGGGGAGATGCTGGCAAGACATGGAGGGAGGTGACCATATGGGATTGTGGAGAGGTAAAAAGCCAGGTGGCAGAATGCAGATTAATATAAAAAGGTTAATTTAAGTTATAAGAGCTATTTTGGAGCAAGCTTAAACTAAAGGACAAGCTTTCATAATTAATAATAAATTTCTAGTAATTATTTGGGGGCTGGTGGCCCAAAGGAAAGTCTGACCACATTTGTGTTATTAATTAGAGTATAGACATTGCTTCTTAACATAAATAGTAGCTGACCATCCAGCAGGAGGAGCTGACAACACCCTTTGCCACTCAAAGCTCATCCTAGATGAACCTGGCAATTGGGTATTTATCTGTGCTGGATAATTACATTTATATATATAAAAGAAACATTTTTTATATCTTTACAACAGAAAATAGTTTTGCAACTGGGGGAAGAGAATTCATTTCCCTCAGGCTCTCTCTGGCAGGAATGGGGGACAGGATTGTTATTCTGCTTGATATTTATTTATTTGTTGGGCAGGATGAATTTTTTTATTATATTTTTATTATCTAAAACAATTTTTAATTTAAATATATTTTGATCATATTCTTCCCCTCTGCCAAGTCCTTCCAGTATCTTTCCCTATCCCTACCCACATAACTTTAATTCCTTTCTCACAAAACAAACAAAAACTCAATACAACAAAACCAAGAAAACAAATAAAACAATCTCAAGCTCTGTTCCTGTTTGATATTTATAACTCAGATCTCAGGCCCTTAGACATAACAACTTTGTCATAAAACTGACAAAAGGCCCATCTCACTTTCTGGAAGACCAATGTGCATTTCAGAGAGAGAGGGAAAGTGCTTACAATGGCCAAGTTTACAAGTAAATGCTTTGAAAGAAACGAGGAGGGGAAATCTCTCTGACAGAAAGAATTCATTTTACTTCCAGTCTTTGTGCCAATGAGAACTAACCTTAATTTTCCTTTTTGCTCAGTTTCTATCTTGACAAAACCCTTTTAGCCTTTTTATTTTTTACTCTTATAAGCTTTGCATCATTTCTTTAGTTGGTCTGAGGCCTGAAGATTTGAGGAGAAGCACAGAGGAAGGTGCAGATAGCTCAACAAATACTAGACTCATTTTGCATGATGGCTTCCTGTGAGTTTGTTCTTTTGCTTTCCTACTCAGCACCACATTTGATCTGCTCCTGAGTGCTGCTTTCTCTCTTTCTTTTCTCCTGGCACTGCCAACAGAAAAAGAAAAGGAGTATTTCCAAAATGGTGTTGGTATAAGAAAAAGAAAAGGAGTATTTCCAAAATGGTGTTGGTATACCTGCAGCTCTGACTGTTTGAAAGTCAGTCATTCCACAGTCTTATTCACACTTTCTTACTGCTGATATTTTTACCCCTCAGTATGAGTTCTGAGGCGCAAACTCAATGGAGCAAAGCAAAGACAGGCTGATCCCTCTGTTAAGTGTGCACTGCAGGTTCTAGGGATAGATACTAAGCCTCAACTCATTGTTACAGGAAGTAGAAGTAGATCATAGATACTCACTTTGTAACCAGAAGCTGTACACTAGATACCTTCAATCTCAAATTTTCTGACACTATGTTGATAAAAACAAACACATGGGGCAGACAGCCTGTCTCTCTGCTCTGAAATCCAATATAAGCACAGTCTTTAAGGAACCATAGCCTCTGTGGGCAGGAGACATTAGTTGCCTTTTGCTGTTTTTAATCCAGGATGTTGCCTTCCTTAAAGACTGACAAATAGAGGAAGCTGGCACTGCCAATCCTGGAAAGGTCAGAGCAAACACAGTCACCGAATAGTGACACATCAGTACTGTAGCCTCCATCTCTGTTTAGTGAGCAATTGGCTGGGCATTTGTCCTTCTTCCCTCCAGGGGTTCTGTGCCCAGAGGACAGTGTAACACTACCAACTTCTCCATTGAGGTGCTTGTCTTTTCCTCTCTCCTGTGACCTTTACTCTCTTGCCCATCCTCAGCCTGAAAGGGCCAGAAATCTTTTGCCTTTCTAGAGGTGGTCTCCCTTGACCAATCTGCATCTAGATATTCTGTTTGTAAATATAAGTCAAAGGATGAGAGGAGTTAGTGATGGCAAGAACTGAGTTTCTTTACAGACTCGTAAACATAATCTAACTTTGCCATCAGTTTCTCATCACACACGCCTGCCTTTGGCCATCGAGAAGGAAGATGCCAGGAGATGTGTGCATTAAGTTTCTGACTTTAGACCTGGTGTCTAAAGTCACCATACTTCCCTGGTGTCGGGCTTGGGTGAAGCAAGTGTTTGTGAAGATGATACCACACAGTGTGTTACTAAATACCAAAGTCTGGGAGTAAAGAAATGAAACTCGGCATTCCAATGGTGGTTAATTCAGCCCATTGGCTCAGATGTGCAACCACCATCCTTCTGCTCATTTAAATGAACAAACTTCAGCTCCAAATAGCATCTATTTCTATTAGGTAACATTCCATTTCAGTCACTAATGGATGGGGTGTATGTCTTAGGTATGGAGCTACACCATCACATTCCACTATAGGCAGCATCCCCAAAGAGGAAGGTAGATGCCCCATTTCCTATGTGCTTGCTGCAGGCATCCTCGTTGTCTTTGTTTGCTGGAGGATTTTCTTTATCAGTTCCTTCTGTGAGAGGAATGATTACGTAGCATTCCCAGTATGTGAGGTCTGATTCCCAAGCCCTGTACATATACTTCTCTGGAGTCTCAGCACCATCTCCTTCATCTACTCTGGAATAGATCTCTCCATCTTCCTTCCCAGCAGAGAGCCTATCAGTGAGCATGTCCATGCTGCTGTAGCCCCCTAGAGAGAAGACAAACATCTGAATAACGTATCCGTTCTCTGTAGTTTTTCAGATCACAATTACAGACCATACTAACATAGATGATGAAATGTCCCAAGCAGCTAGAAATTTAGAGTGGTTTACATTTTCCAAATTATTTAATGATATTTTCATGCCGTTTCTAGGGAGTTATTTGTTTATAGTCAGGTCCCCATACCCTAAGATCTGCCTCTGTGGATTCAACTAATCTTAGATTGAAAACAATCCAAATTCTATTAGTATTGATTCGTTCCTGTTTGGCAACCATGTTTCCTCCGACCTTTCCAGGATGGTGGGGCAGGTCTTTTATGCTTGCTAGTCTTCAAGGAAAGTTCTCTGTGTGTCCATAGTGTGGAGTCTATCATATGCAAAGGGTAATAGACATTTCCTGCCTTCAAGTGATTTAGAATTGATTTCAAGTACACAGAAGGGAGTGCACAGGTCACATACAAACAATGTCATTTTACAGATGGCTTTGGCATCACTTGGTTTTGCTGTTTTTTTTCCCTTTGGTTCTGGAACCAAACCCTTGCTGAAATTATGACGGCCAGTCTTTACTGCCAACTTGCTTGAATTGAATAGGATGATGTGGGAGAATAACGTCCCTCTGGGAATGTCTGTGAGAGATATTTGCCTAAGGAAGGAAGACTGATTTTGAATGTGGACAGCACAGTCATCTCTTTCTGCTTCCTCGTGGCCGATGTTATGTCACCAGGAGCCTCATGTTCTGGCTACCACAGCTAGAGCAATTCTTCCCTGATGCATCCATGTACTTGAGGCTGCACCTGCTGTGAGTCAAGTAAAACCTTCCCTAATCTGCTTCAGTCAAGTATTTTGTCATAGCAGGAGAGAGCAGCTGTCTTTGCAAACACATGACCCACTCACCTTTACATTTCTGTAAGTAGACACAGCTCTAACAGGATTTTGGTGAGCAGAAGATGTGGGTGCCAGCTAGTAGGCCAAGTCAGTCTATGGGACCTCTAACAGTGGAGCCAGTGTTTATCCCTAGAGCACAAATGGACTTTGGGAGCCCATTCCCTATGGAGGGATACTATTGCAGCCCAGATACAGGAAGGAGGGCGTGGGCCCTCCCCTAAATGATGTGAAGGGCTTTGATGATCCCCCGTGGAGGGCCTCACTATCCCTGGGGAGTGGGTGGGGGTTCGTTGGGGTGTTGGTGGGGAGCATGGGAGGATGGGAGGGCAAGGGAATGGGGGAACGAATATGCAAATAAGAGGGCTTTTAAAATAAAAAAAAACCAATTTTTTTAAAGAACTAAAAAAAAATTAATGTCTGGGAGCAATTAAACCAGTTGCATTTGAGCACTCTTAATTCTTGTTACTTGCTGTTTAGAACACACACAGGCATACTTTCTAATGGCTATTGTTTTCATTTGTGAATTCTTACATTAAATGCTATTCAGGGAACAATTAGGTTCATGCTTTTTGTGAAACCAGAAGTAAAATGAAAAAAAAAAAAACAGGAAAGACTAATACAATATATTGCCAAACCTTCTGTTTTAGTTCCTCATAAAACAATACCACTGTAAAAAGAGGAGGTTTATTTAGCTCATGTGATATTTTTGTATGTGTAGACTGTGTAATATGCATGCAAGTTTATGTATATAAATGTAGGTGTGTGTGTGTGTGTGTGTGTGTGTGTGTGTGTGTGTGTGTGTGTGAGCACATGTAAATGTGGGGGCATGTATGTTCACGTATGTGCTTGTGCTTGTATGTGCATGTACCAGGGGAGGCCCAAGGTTGATTTTGAGTGTCTTTATAAATTGCTCTCCACTGTATTCACTGAGGCAGGGTCTCACTCTTTAACCTAGAACTTACTGATGCATCTAATCTATCTAAACCTAAACCTAACCCTAACCTTAACCCTCTAACCCTAACCCTAACCCTAACCCTAACCATTGCTCAGGGTATCCACATTTCCTTCCTTAGGAGCATGGAAATTACAGATGGACCACCATTCCTAGCTGGCAGTTACACAGATTCTGAGGACCTAAACTTGAGTTTCCATTTTTGGACAGCAAGTGATTTATCTGTAGAGCAAGCTCCCCTACTCTTACCTCACGGTGATGGATGATCAAACACTCATGAGTAGTGATGGCCTCCTTTCTGCTAGTTCTGACACAACATGGACATGAGGTAAGTGCTTGTATCTGTCTGGACTCTCTTCCTATCCCATAGATAGCACTTAGGTATAGGAGATTTGATTACAAGGGACACAAATTCAACTTAAACTGTTCTATAGGATAAAATAAAGAATTTGTTGGCTCTAACTCCAAAGGTCAGGACCAGGGATTAGGCCTGGGGTTCAATTTATACTCACCACTGTATCCTTTCCCAGCTCCCCTCTGAATTCTGTGCAATCTATCCATTTTTTAAACAAAAGAGGAAGATGGTAGTTTATGTATTCATCTTGGCTCATGATCTGAGGCATTGATTTAAATGAAATCTGCATCCAGTAATCTTAGGAAAGGAAGCGAAGTGTTGCATTTTTCAGAAAATTGGATCAAAGGACAAACTCCAAGGATAGCAGATTGAAACAATGTAATTCAAGTTTTAAGAAATCCATTTAGACAGGTTCCTGTAGATGCTAAACTTGCAGGTAGAATGCTGGCAAAGATGAAAAATGTGCTATTGTCAAAAAAAGCCACTGAAGTCCAAGTCTTGACATTTTGCCTGCACTAGCTTCTTACTGTATTATTTTAATTTTACTTTTTGGTGAGTCATGAGCATCTTCCTGGACTCTATTTGATATATATATATATATATATATATATATATATTCGAGACAGGGTTTCTCTGTGTAGCCTATCCTGGCACTTGCTCTGGAGACCAGGCTGGCCTCGAACTCACAGAGATCTGCCTGCCTCTGCCTTCTGAGTGCTGGGATTAAAGGCAAGCGCCACCAACGCTTGGCGTGGCTTATATTTTGTGAGGCAAAGTCTTTCATGGAACTTGGTGCTCACTGATTGGCTAGACTCGCTCAGGGAACTTGGTGCTCACTGATTGGCTAGACTGGATGTCACAGCAGCTCCAGGAATCTGCCCATCTTTCACCCCACTGTGATAAGGTTACAGGTGAATAGAACTATGCCCAGCTTTGTTATGTGGGTGTTGGGATTCTGAACTCTGTCTTCATGCTTGCATTGCAGGCACTTTTACTGACTTAGCCATCTCTTCCCTCCTGAGTTCTTAGAATTATTTTTATCATGAATAATTATTCTAAACATTGTCTCGTAATAAGTGATGCTGTGATGTTGAGAGTTGGAGTTTACATACAGTCTCACAACCATGCTATCTTTCTTCTTTGATTATAAAGAAAGGATTAAATAACAACTAGATGAATGGCAGAGAGTGAGATGCAAATATAGAACAAAGAAATACATGTATAAAGGAAATAAATGTGATTTATAAAGCAGATACAGAAGTGAGCTTAATACTCACGGCTGTGGCACTAGCAATAAAAGAAATCCAGGAAAAATATCTAAAACTGGCTAATTTTGGAAGTGGTATTTCAGGTGTAGAACAATGAAATAGAAAACTGTTGCTTGTTTTTATTAACTTTCTTGAATTTTTGTTTCATCAGGAGCAGATATTATTACTTTAATAAGAATACATTGGTATAAGTGATGATGGATAATATATATATTATGTAGGTTACACGATCATGAGCTAAATGAAAAGTGAACAGCCCTAGTTTGGAGTACACGAATCAATATTTAATAAACTGCCCAGAGAGTAATGATTCTTGTATTTCAGACTTTGTATCTAGAACTTGATATTAATGAACCTGTTTGGTCTACAATACCCATGCTTTGCAGTATGGCTAGGTTTCCCATACTATAGAGGAGGGTACTGAATGGTTAAGCTGTACAGTTCACAAAAATGTCAGAGCTGGGCTTCCAGTCTATATTCCTGGCTACCTAGGGATATAGTCATTCCCTCTGCTACAACCAGGTGGGTATGATGCATGCAAAAGATCCCAGGATGTTGCTTTACAAGATTATATTTGTGGATTTGGGCTTTGGGTTCAAAATTCCAAAATCACAATTTGGCAGTGTTTCAGTTACTATTTAATGACCTGGATGTTTGTTCTTTGGTGTCAATCTCTGGTCAAGAAGTTTCCACTGAGTCACAGGTCTGTTTATCCAACTATCTGTTCTCCATGTCTCAAATGCTCCCTGGCTGTGCATTTGACAATCTTGAGCAATCCTCCTTCTAGTGTCCCTTCTTTTACTGATCCCTGTCTCAGACGAGATCATCCTTTAATTACCCTAGAATTCTGTAAATTTGAGAGTTACTCACAGTGCCCCTTTGTTGCTCCTCTGCTATCAGCCTGTAGGTGTGCTGTCTGTTCCTTAGATCTATTAATTACACAAGATGATATACTCTCACCACTGCTGCCCTTCTGGTCTACCCCTCACACTGTAGCATACTTGAGGGAAACATGATTCAGTCCTCATATCTTAGCTTCTGCCAGAAAACCTTGTTTGATTCCACCTGTCTGTTCCCAGCCTTCTCCTCTGACCACACTCTGAGCTCTGGGACCCTGGCCATGGGCCTTCTCTTAGTTCTTCAACTATTCCTCTGTCTTTGATTTTAGCCTCCCCACACCACAGGCTGGGATGATCCCTCCACACACCACAGGCTGGGCTGGGCTGATCCCTCCACACACCACAGGCTGGGCTGGGCTGATCCCTCCACACACCACAGGCTGGGATGATCCCTGCACACACCACAGGCTGGGCTGATCCCTGCACACACCACAGGCTGGGCTGGGCTGATCCCTCCACACACCACAGGCTGGGCTGATCCTTCCACACACCACACACTGCGCTGATCCCTCTGCCTCAGACATTTCCCGTAACCACTCAACCTGGGTTAGGAAAGCTACTTGACTGCTCAAAGTTGCAGGAGTTTTGTCTATGAAATGGGAATGAAAGTAACAGAGTTATTTAAATGTGACATGAGGTACATAAATGGTATTCTTGGCACATTGAGATGCTTAATAAATATGCTTCCTTTAGCATTTGCTAAAATTTAAACATTTCATCAATGTTACATTTATTTTCTTCTTGTGGTCTCTAAAATTCAATACAGAAGGGAAAATTTAAAGGCCCATTATCTCAGAAGTGTATTAAAATCATATGTATCTTGCCACAAAGCATTCGTGCTATGGTTTTTAATTACTATCATGTTAATACTATCCCTCAGAGCACAGTCTTTGTTATGCATAACTGTCAGAGAGCTATAATTTTCAAAATTATTGCTTTGCTCCATGACCTATTAAAATATAAAAAACAATTAATGAAATGTACATACTTTAGAGGTAATGACACAGAAAAGAATTCTAAATAAACGAGCAAATGAAGAAGACAAATCAGTATGTGATTTGTAATTAGATTTCAGTCCTTGATAATTTGAAACAAGTTAAACCTTCATGTGGATCTATAAGGTGAGAGCACTCCCATTCCCATTGATATTTAAATTACCTCAATAAATCCCCAATTAAAATTGACATATTAATAGAACAAGGGTGTAATTACAAAAGCAACATCAACTACAAGAAAGATGCAACTTGCTGTTACTAGAAAGGGGTATTTGAAGGTCATTAAAGACTTTCAAAGAGATGCTAGAGTACAAAGAAATTAATTATAAACCAACACATTTATTTATATTCAGTTGTGCTGATTAGAAGCTACACTGAGATGGGCAGGTAACTTATAGAAATAGAAACACATAAAGTCTTGACATTTATATATTGTGACTGTTAGAAGTATTTTAAATGTTGGAAATTGGAAGACCCTGGTGTGTGATGGCTGAAAAAGTATTTAAACTCAGTACTCAGTAGTATTTCCCTGGATGGTGCTCCCAGATGTGATTAATATTAAATGTCCAAAGCAAAAAATGTCCTGGGGGTTGGATGGAGGGATGCTATGTGTGGATGATAAAAATGAGAGGGAATAAATGTATCTGTGCCTGCAGGTGAGTCAGACCTCACTTACCCAACACTCATTTTTGGCTGTGCAATGGGAAGGTTATTTAGTTAACTTTCATAAGCACAGTTCCTATCTGTAGAATGGAGCTCACAATATCTAATCAATGGGATTGTTATGATTGCTAATAAGATATATAAAATAAGGAAAGGAGCTTGTGACAGGATTTACTTCAAAATCTCACACCTTTTAGTTTTTCTAAGTTCATGAATAACATTAAATTAAAAGATCAGTTTTATTTTTGCAAGTAGGACTGTGAATTTGCATACATGCATAGACTTATGTGATTAGAAACATAATAAAGATAATAGTCTCATTGTTTCCAGTTCTTTGGAATCATACCATCCCTAACCTTTGGCAACTGTAATGGATTCTCTGCCATAATAGTTTTGTCTCTTTGAGGTATCAGTAGGAACATACAGCCCATGGTTATTTGGAATTATCTTTCTTCCCTCATCAGAATACCCCTGTGGTCCATCCAAATTTTTGCAAACAATAGTAGTATCTTTTTATCATTGAGAAAAATCGCACTGAAAGCTTGTATCAAAATTTGTTATTATCTTTGCTAATTAAAGGCATTTGAGGCTTGCTCTGTTTAGGAAATTTATGAATAGAATATCTATAAAAAATTTTTTATAGCACTCTGAATGGTTTTCATTTCTCTGTCATAAATTCCAGGAGCGGGATCCCAGAGTTCCATAGTATTTATAGTTTTATTAAATTATTTTTATTTAAATTAAAAACAATTTTATTTTACATACCAACCCAAGTTCCCTCTCCCTCCCATCCTCCCATCCCCCTCACCATCCCCCCATCACATTCCCCATCCATTCCTCAGGGAGGGTGAGGCCTCCCATGGAGAATCATCATTGTCTGTCACATCATTTGGGGCAGGACCTAATACTTCTGGTTTTGCACATATGACTTTGCATGTTTAACTTTATGAAAACCTATCATTACGTTTTTCTGGGCAGCTATGCCACGTTTGCAATCCCAGTGCAGGTGTGGACAAGCATAAGGACTGGGTTAGCACCTCAGGACGACGCTTGGTTTGGACTGTGCACAGATCCCTCATTTAACAAAGTACCCAGAGTCGTAGGAACTGCCTCTTCTACATGCTTTGACCTGTGCATACTTCTGCACTATAAACAGTAGAATAAGTTGCTTCTCTCCCAATAGCCATTAACATAGGTAATCTTTATTCAACCATACTCACAGTTGTATCTTGATATGAGTCTGATCTAATCTGGGTTGTTTTGAGTGCATGCACCACCACAAAAGGCCAGCTTTGTTCTCTGTGAGAAGCTTTAGGGAGACTTACTGTGTACCATCTTATGCCTGTGTGTAGTTAAGCATGCACATGATTAAGCTCAAATGCATCATGGGAAAACACATGCATGATAGAAAAAAGTACTATGACTAAAACCTGCCCATCAAAACAAAGAGCTACCTAGGGTCAAATCTGAACAGTCAAACTTGTCTTGAAACAATCATACAAAAAGAAACTTCAGAACCTAGTCAGGGCCCTTGAGAACTTCTCACTCCTGTGAACAGCATAGTTCTGATCTCTGCGTGTGATTGACTCACTTTTCTGTAAAATTTCTTTGCTGCTTTGCTTTGCTTCATGTGTGCTTTCATTTAAGTTCCTTGAGTAACCCACTGAGAATTTGGAAAGCCCCATTTCAGACACAGACATGTCAAATGTATGAGAATTCCAGTTGCTCCATTTCACTGTAAGTGCTATGATTCTTAGGATTTTAGAGAAACAAAGTATGGTCAGTAGTTCCCCCAAGCCATGCATGGATTCCTTCAGCTGGAGCCAGCATGGGTTCTGCTCTGTCTGGAGTTTCGCCCACCTTGCTGTATTTGCTTTCACAGCTCTCCCTTAAATCTGACTTCTGTGTAATTTATTTACTATCCCTAGATCTGATTGTGGAGAGAGAGAGCACTCACTACCAGCACTTGCCTTTTCCTTTCTGGAAGATGAAACTGGGAAATACAGCATTTTGTACTCCATTTCAGCCTGATTATACAAGTCATTACTCACAAATCTGAAATAATTGCCCAGATGATAGGCAGAAGCAGCTTGCCTGGCTCCCGTGCTTCCTCAGTGAAATCTGTGGCCTGACTTCTGAATTCCATCAGTGAAGTGTGCTGGTGCATTTTAAGACAATGCTGGCTTGGGAGCCATTTGAATTAGATTTGTTCGATTCTCTACCTGACTGGGTTATTTCTTTGGTGGTTTTGTGACAAGACATAGTTTGGGGTACTTTGAAATTTCTGCTTGTTGTCAGAGGACATTGAAGAGTGGAGTTGTATAAACCACAGTGCCATGAAGCAATCAACTAGAAAACTTTGTGACCAGCTTAATATGGGCCTTCATGATCGAACTTTTACCCAAATAGACATGAAAACTGGTAATAAAATAATGACCAAGATTCAAGTGGACTTCTCTTTAAGGGGACGATCAAGGAAAAAAATACATATATATATATGAGTGGAGTACAAAATGTCCTTCCAGAGCTATTATGTGTGTACATGGATGTGCATTAATGTACATGCTTGAATATCATGTGTGTAGAAGTTAGATATTGACCTTGGGTATCTTCCTCAAACACTATCATATTCTTTAAACATATTTTATTTTTATTTATGTGGATGTGTATTTGCATGTGAGTTTGAGTTCCTGTGGAAGCAAGAAGAGAGTCCTGGATCCCCTGCAATTGACGTTACAGACAGTTATGAGCTCTCAGACAAAGGGGTTGGGAATCAAACTCAGGCCATTTGCAAGTTCTCTTAACTATTGTGCTGCCTGGCTGGTTTCTTCATCTTATTTTTGAGACAGGGTCTCTCACTAAATCTGGGGCTTATCAATTCCATTACACTGGCTAATCAGCAAGCTCAAGTGGTTCTTCCGAGTCTACCTCCTGAGTGTTGGGATTGCAGGTGTGCACCACTGTTTCCTGTTTGCTTGGGGTGCTGAGGATGAGTTCAGGTTCTCCTGCTTTGTACATCGAACTGCCAATTGAGCTATTTCACTAGTGTCCCCCTCTCAATGCACTGTAATGACCCCTGACTAATGCCTTATCCAAGGACCTAGTTATGTGCCTCTCTATTGAAGTAGTGGGTTACAGTCTCTGGGGGAGGGAGAGGCGTCTCCCTCATCCCAGGGAGAAAATGTTGTGGTGAATTTCATCAGGGCCAGTGACGTTTTACTTTGTCTTTTCCTTCCTGGAGGGATTGTACCTACTTATCCAGGATGGAAGAGAGGTTAGTAAAGCATGGAGAGAAAAGGCAGGGGCGGGGGAGAGAGAACACCCACTGTAACACTCTGAAAATTTAGAGGAGAGGGAAGTTCACATGGAGCTCTACCAGCCTGGCTTGAGGGAAGATTTCTTTTCACCTCACTCATCTGGAGTCCATAACTCAAAGATGATCTTTATTCTTGTCTGTTTACAAATCAGCAAATGCTGAAGATGCTGTAGAGTTATAGTGTGGAACACTGTTAAGTCTTAAATAGAAAGATATCTTGCTATTAGGACAATATGCATAAAGCTGGAAGACATTATGGTAAGTGACATGTCTGGCATAGATAGGGCAGGGCTGTGTGCTCTCATGTGTGAAGTCGAACTCAGAAGCAGAGAGCAGAACTGTGGTTGCTGGGGTCCAGGGAAAGGATGGGGAGATGTTAGTAAAAGAGTATAATTTCAGTTAGGATGAATAAGTATTCTATTCTATAATACACTGGCTGTAATCAGTAATAATAAATTGTGCACTAAAAATTGTCAAGGGAAAGGCTACTGAATGTTTTTGTATGTTGTGTAATGCTCATGCTAATAATTTTGTTTTAGCAATTTTACAATGCATAGAGACACCAAAGAATAATCTTATGCAACATTACTATGTGTGCTTTTAATTGTCAAGTATATCTACAGTCAGGGTAAAGTTGAAGCTTTTTAAGAATCTCAGTAACTGAAAACATATTGTAGAATTCATCCATCATAGACCTTCATCTGAACTTCCTAAGTCACAGAAGAGGCACCGAAACATTCTGACCACACATTTCAGAGTTCTAGGTATTTGAGACAACTCCATCAAGTGGCCAACTCCTTCACTTTGACACTAAATAAACATGTGTTTTTTGAGCAAGGGAAGAGCCTGTACAAATTAATCCTGGACAACCCAGCACCAGGACTAAGGCAGTCTGATTTCATCTAAGTTTATCCCAAGATACTATAAAGAAATGTTTCTCGAGTCCTGGGCTGAATTTCCTGGTGAGGGCAAGGTCAACATTGATGAATACCTCCCGGGGGTTGATTATGGGACTTACACTCATCACAGGTACATTTGAATACCAATGTTATAAGATAGTGAGCAAAATCCAGCACTGCTTTTTTTCTCATGGGGATCCTGGTTTTACTTTTGTGCCTTCAGGAAGTTTGAAGTCTTTTGGAAAAGGCAAAATATATCCCAACAAAATCTCAAAAGATAGTCAGTAGTAAAATGCTGTTTTAAATGCAATAAGGTGCAGAGAGCGGGAAGGGCTTTAGGAAGTCAGAAAAGGACACACATAGTCATTAATTCACATTATTTTCTGTCCAAAATGAGCACCCTGCTGGGTTCTGAGCCATCTAAATCCACAAGAAAAAACATGCCTCCCCTCTAGGACTTTGGGATTATAGCAGCATAGAAGTGTAGGGGAAGCTGTAGCCACGCCTACTTAGGGGCTGGCTACAGGTGTGCCTGACCACGCTTGTGAGGGCGTGGTCAGAGTGATGTAGTGTGACTGCGTTTGCGGTTTCAGTTTCTCTTTGCTTCTTGCCGTACAGACCTCTACCACACTGGCTGGCTAGGTTGCTCTGTAAGTAAGGCTTTTCCCTATTAAATACCCTTGTATTTCTACCTGACTCCTATTGGTAATTTCCCACTATATAGAAGAGCTGGCAAGTGGAGGCATCAGGGACAGCGGTGAACCAGAGCAACAGGGGACAGCAGGTACAAAGCTAGGTGGATAGAGCCTCCATCCTCTCAGGAGGCCACCACCTACTGGGTGCCCCTGTGCAAACCACTAAAGAAGACCCACTTGGATGAAGTAGGGGCCTGTGGGGAGGCCAGCCTGGGAGGACTTCTCTGCTCATCTTGCCTGAAGGGTGACGTTGGCCCTGGGCTTTTGGTCCTCAGTGTGTCTGTGCCTCTGATTGCAAGCTTGGCTATGAAGTCTCAAACCTACAGACTAAGAAAGCTGGGCATTTTCCACCTCTTGACTTTTCTCAGTGTGTCCTCCAAAAGAAGAACTCCAAGGTGAGCATGAGAACTAACATACCACAGAGAGCTTGAAAACTGAACCCAGGAAAATTGCTTACAGCAGTTGAAGGCACCCAGAATAACATTTACCCCCAAGCATCCCAAAGAGACTCAGCGTCTGGTTTGTGCCACTTTTGTGGGCACAGCACCCAGCAAAATTACTTGCAGCAGCTGAAGCCAACCAGCATGGCTTTTGCCCCTTAAGGGGATCCAAGCTCAGCCTTGTATCACTGTTATGGATGTAGCAAAACTACAATTAGTGGAAAGGTGAAGGGGTAGAGACAAGGACTAAAAAGTAGGAAAAGGTTAAATCTCACTGGGTGATCCTATGATGGCTGTTGGTGGCTGGGGCTTCTGGATCAGCAAAAGGGTATTTCCTTCAACAAGAAGCACCCCCTTTCCATCCAACCCCATTTTCCTTTCCATTCCCTGATCCTCAGAGTCCTGAGTGAGAAGACAGCATGATCTGCTTTCCTGCTCACATGGTGCATGATGGGAAAGACCAGGGGTGACAAAGTGCTGAGAAGACAGAATAAAAGTTAAATTCTTGGAGGCTGACATTTCTTCCAGAAACATTACTTTTGCTTTCCAGACTTTTGGGAGCTGGAGAAGACTCAAGTTATATCTAAAAGTTTGGGATTTCTGGGATAGTTCAGATGGGGAGCTATATTTATTAGCTCTTAACCTAGAGGGAGAATTTCACTGGGTGGTCAGTGCTACCTCAGTGTCTTGGTTATGGAGCATGCTCACATAGTGAGGAGGCAACACTGAAGTGACTTCTTGTGGCCCTGGATAGTGTGTTCAGAAAGGATGATTTTCCAGCTCTTATCTGCTCTGATGAGTCCTAGGAAGATAACACAGTGGCAACAACTTATCCTCCAATCCCCACTGCTTGTTCTTTTGTAATGAAATGGACAATAGATAGTCCCTGCTTTCAGAGGAGGTCAGAACTGACAGATTAGAGATAGCATAATCCAGAGAGCTTATCAGTGGGCTTCGGAGAAGGACAGGACAGATGGAAGCAGTAAGCTTTGGTCCTTACAGGCCAAAAAGTTTTAGTTTTTTTTTTCCCCAGAAAAATTCTGCATTTTTTAAATTACATTGTAAACTGATTCAGTAGAATCAGTTTCCTGTTCTACACACATATGAAGACACACATGCACACACACTCATACACACACCCCTTGCACACCATAGTTACTGAACATACTACAATCCTAAGCATGTGCTTCAGGTAGCAAGAATGTTTGCACTTCGGGAAGCTACCCATCCTCATCCATTGTTTGTCTCTTGCCCCATAATCCCAGGAAGCACTCCTAGAGTGACATCACATTAAGTCAGTTTATAATGAAATTTGTAAACATTTAGAAATGCTGTTTTGTCTTTGTGATCCACTTGGTGTCTAAGTACAGATACATGTAGACAAATCTCTAACAGTTAATTTTGGGGTTTTGAACTTTATATGAATGTGTATTAATAAAAACTTGGGTCTGGCCTCTTTTGCTCAACAGAAGTCATTCGTGGCTGTGCTTTCAACAGGCCACATGGATCTGGGAAAGAGTTACAGAATCTTACGAATTTCTCAGCCTGGTTTTTAATTTGTTGGCATTCTGGAACAGAAATAAGATGTCAAAAATGCTTGGTTGAACTCTTGTGATCCAAAGCTCTTTAACTGGAGACATATAGGTGACAAAGTTGGAGATGTTGTTCCTGAGGGTTCTCCAGCTAATATGACTATTTTATCAAATAGCACACTGTAGTAAATGTTGCAGAATGTGTGTACAAATGACAGGACCTGGAGTAGGTCTGGGCTCGCATTCTCCAAGGCATTGTCTGTCATAGAAGCAGTGAAGTGTGATGGTACTTGAAGGAACCTGAGATGGAAGCTTGGGAGTTGACAGAAAAAAAACCTGTGTTCAAGTTGCTCTGTCAGAGATGTGGTCTCTGAACTGAGGTCCCTCTTTGTTCTAGGAAGATTTCTAGCACTACTTTGTAACAACAAATCTTTCAGCAAGCCACCCGAGCCCCGCAGCCACATGGGTGCCCGAAATAACACATAGAGTCTTAATTAATTACAATGCTGCTGGCCAATGACTAGGATTTCTTATCTGCTATCTCTGTCTTAAGTATCAACCATAATTATTAATCTATCCATTTTATAAAGACCTATCTGATTGAGGATGCCAGAGGTATTCATCCTCTCTTGTTGGGCTCACATGGTTGCTCCCAGAGAAGAGAGGAGGAGGAAGTGAGTGATTTCCTGCTTGTACCTGCTTATATTCTGAATTTGCCTGACATGTCACTTCCTGCCTGGATCACAAGACTTCTCTTTACTACATTTCCCAGAATCCTCCTTGACTCCTAGTCCCGCCTAACTTGATTCCCTATTGGCTAACAGTGCTTTATTTAATAACCAATAAGATAAACATACACAGAAGGACCTCCTCCATCACTACTTGCCCTCAAAGGGAATGTGTGTGATATAAGGAGAGACTACTAGAATGCAGACCTCCTATAATGAACTGAAAATCCATGTATGAACTATTCAGCCATACTTACTGAGTAGCCCATGTGACAGGAACTGCTTGAACTTGATATTAAGAATGGAATGTATAATACATTTACTACAATGGGTATATTTCTGGTGTGTATGCATATGCTTGTGTTCCTGATTGTGCATGTTCATTCTCTCTCTCTCTCTCTCTCTCTCTCTCTCTCTCTCTCTCTCTCTCTGTGTGTGTGTGTGTGTGTGTGTGTGTGTGTGTGTGTGTGTAGAGGCAAAAGATCAACCTTGCATGCCATTCCTCAGGTATTATCCAGCTTGTTTTTTGAGAGAGAGTCTCTCATTGTACTGACACACACCTATTAGGCTAGATTGGCTGGACAGATGGTGAGGCAGTTGAACCTAACTTCCACTCACAGGCTGCAGTTATTGAACAACTTAAGATTCTATAGCAAATTATCTAATTATTTGAAGTGATCTTGTAGTTATAAACTCAACTATGTTTGAGAATCTCTTGATACTATCTTTTGTTAGCTGAGTTAACAAATAGGTCATGAGTATATACTATGTTATGTGCTACAGGTGCTGTGACAGTCAGTGAAAAGGGTTACCCCTGTCATGGAACATCTTGCAGGGGCAGGAAGTCAGTTAAAGTTGCCTTTGTAAATCCTTCACCATGTGGATTCAATAGAGGTGCTGACAGGCAAGGACCTTGAGAGGATGAAATGAGTGACTTGAAATGATGAGGAAAAATTAAACACAGGATGAAGAGTGTGCTGCTCAGTGCTGTATGACTCAATAGAAGCAGGCATCATGTCCCATTGACAGTTCTCAAGATGCTTGAATTCCCACATGCTTGAATGTCCCAGCCCCAGAAAGAGCTCAGTGAGAATGCCCACTATAGTGCTGCTTTGGCATTCTTATTAGGAAGCAGACAGACTCTTTTTCTTTGGAAGGCATCTCCCATCATTTAGTGCCTTCCAGAACATAACTGGTTTTGTTAAAAATCTGCCCCTTATTAGGAACTCAGCTGGTTGGCTATTCTCAACTTATCACAGACTAGGGCATATCTTGGAAGAGGGGATATTGATTAGGAAGGTGTCTCAATAAAGTTTGCTTTAGGCAAGTTTATGGGGCATTTTCTTGATTGATGGTTGATGTGGGAGGGCTCAGATCACTGTGCGTGATGCTACCCCTGGGCTGGTGGTCCTGGCTGCTGCAAGAAAGCAGGCTGGGTATGCCATGAGGAGCAAGCCAGTAAGCAGCGCTCATCCATGGACTCTGCATCAGCTCCTGCCTTAAGTTCCTGTTTTGACTTCTCTGGATGATGGACTGCAAGCTGTAAGATGAAATAAATCTCTCCTCTCTAGGCTGCTTTTGGTTATAGTGTTTTATAACAGCAATAGAAACCCTAACTGAAGTTGATTCTATTAGAGCTGTCCTAATAAAGCAAAGGGGCCAGATTTTAGAGCACAAAAACTAGTATATACATTTCACTGTGCTTTTTATTAAGTTTTATGTCAGTCTCTTGTTTGAGGCTTGTCAGAAATTGGAGTTTGAAACTACCAATAGAGATTTTGATTGGCTCATGTTACATGTTGAAGTTACCTTTGGACTAAATTTTCCATTTTGCTCAATGAACTTTTTTCCCTTTGATAACACTTTGGTGATTCACATTGGCTATAAGACCATGTGTGGGAATTTGTGATTTGGTCTTTGAACAGTGCCTTCCTGTGTTCTCTGGAGATCTCAGTGGTAAGGGGGTTGAGGATATGACTCTGAGCTCCAGCCATCTAGGTTGGTATCACAACTTTCCTCAGATACTGTTGTCTCAAGTAAGGCAGTGAGAGGCTTGGATGGGACTTGCAAAACTTTTCTCATCCAGCTCTCTTAGTGGGGTTTCTTGACCAAGCCCTTCAACCTGAGTGAACAGTCAGGACTAGGGGAGGAATACTGTAATGATGGTGCATTTGAGTGATCACTGAGAAGATAAGGAAATTCTGGGTAGAGGTACATTTTCCAAATGTGTTGGGTGTGGATGACATGAGGTTGGGGAAAATGGTTCAGAAAGTTGATAGCCTTAGCAATGAAAAGGAAATTCTAAGTTTTGAAATGTTGACCCTCTCAGCCTCTGCCAACAGGACATTTGTGAGGTTATAGGGCCTTCAGTCAGTTGTGGTAGCCCAGTTGACCCACAGAGCTCACCCTGGCTAGGAGAGAAGATGAAGGAGGGGAAATAATTGTGAGTGATCCTTGGGATAAGAAGCCTCTGGAGCGAAGATGCTTATGCAGGCTTTTCCATGGCTGGAAGTCAAGCTCCGGTTTCCAACCCCACCACAAGCTTAGCTTTTCAGATGTTATCTGCTAGGACAACTCCTGGGCCTTGGTGAAGCACCATGATATTTGTGTGGAGTACTTCTTGTCAAGTAAGATTAGAAAAATTCCTACAAAATCATCCAATTTTATTTTGCAAATAAAATCCTTAGGGACCTTCTGAGTGTCTATCCACAGATGCATTATAAATTTTATCTCTTTCCACTGAAAATGGTAACAGTGTGGAGCTTGATTGGAAAAACAGAGTTAGGACATTCTGTTCAGTGTACATATTTGTCAATTAGCATGACAGGTCACTCAGGCTGGAATCAATATTCCCAAGCCTTCTCTGGAGCCATAGTTTTATATATAGACTTTGCTGTGATTCTGTTTGGAGAGGTCAGGAAGGCGAGGGAAGACTGTCTGGAAAAGAGCTTCCCAAACCCCTGACTATATGATCCATCTTGAAAACTGCTTTCAGAGCCAGGATTCAAACAAAAGTTCCATTTACAATGACCATAATGAGACTTTACTTTTAAATAACCACTACATTTTGTAATCAAAATATCAATATTGTTTTATTTATTTTTTCATAATTCAGAGTGTCAGTGGCTTTATTTTAAGTCTGCCCATTTCGTGGTTAAACTCTTTATTTTTGCAATTAAATAGGCTGGAAATTTCTTACTTATTCAAACCTCAACTTCTTTCAGAGAACAATTTTGCTGTCCTTTCCTAACATTTAGTTTTCAGCTTCTTGTAGTTTGTACCTTGTGTTTAGTGAGACCAAAGAGATAAATTTGGGGCTGGAGAGGGGGTCAGAGGTGTGTGCAAAGAAGGGACAAGAATTCTCTAGAACAGATTTGGAAACATTTCCTACTGTTTCATAGGTGTGGGGATTTCTATACTTCTCTTGAGACTAGAGACATTCCTGTGGGTTTGCAGATAGTTTTACTGTTCACACTTCTCATTAGGAAGAAATATCTCCTTTTGCCTTAAGTGTGATTGGTAATCTACTCAGCATCTTGTGAAGGTAAAGACACAAACAAACCAGAGAATGAAAAGTCAATATCATGAGGGTGGCAGAACTGAACTCCAGATGACCTTAGGTATTCTGAAGGTGACACCAAGCTGACTGCTGCAGTCACTTGCACATCTCCAAATCTGTGATAAATATATGACAAATTGTTTTATTGTTTAAGTGTCTCTGAATACACTTTTTAAAATAACAGCATATACAGGTAATAGCATTTGGTCTGATCATGTTATATTTAGAAATATATACATGTATATTTGTCTACATATGCATGCAATAACAATTAATATAAGAAAAGGCCATGGATTTGAAAGGGGAGCAGGGAGGAATATTTTAGAGTACTTAGAGGGAAAAAAGGGAAGGAGAAATGTAATTATAGTATAACCTCAAAAATTTAAAAAAGTAAAATTAAAAGTTCTCTTTTGAATATATCATAGTTGACACATACTTTATTCCTGATATATATCTTCCTCTTATTTTCTTTTTGGGGGTGGGGCTGGGGTTTCCTTTAATTAAATTGAAGTAAGCGTCTAGCTTAGAAACCCAGAATATATCATTTTTCTGACTAGTTTTATGTCAACTTGATACAAACTAAAGTCATCTGAGAGGCGAGAACCTCAATTGGGAAAACACTTCCATAAGATCAAGTTGTAGGCAACCCTGTAGGACATTTTCTTAATTAGTGATTGATGAATTAGGACCTAGCACATTGTGAGTGGGGCCATCCCTTGGCTGGTTTTCTTGATTTCTGTTAGAAATCGGGCTGAGCAAGTCTTAAGAAGCAAGCCAGTAAGCAGCATACCTCTATGGCCTCTGCATCAACTTGTGCCTCCAGGTTCCTTCCCTGTTTAATTCCTGTCCTGACTTCCTTCCATGATGAACAGTGATGTGGAAGTATTAGCCAAATAAACCCTTTCCTCTGTAACTTGCTTTTGGTCATGGTGTTTCATCATAGCAATGATAACTCTAACCAAGATAATTGTTTTTATTGAAATGCAGAGGAGATTAGGTTTCTAAACACTCAATATGTATATTGTTAATATGTCTAGTACATTAAAGCCCTCTCTGAAAAAACTAGCTAGGATATTTCAGAAGTGTGTGCCCTCTGAAGGCACTTTGGCTCACCTGGATCACTGAAAACAAAGAAACATTACAAAGTTATGAAGACCAATGGTAGTGACTCTCTATCTCAAATGATCAGAATACAAATCAGGTACCAGCTCTTTTACCAGCCAGAAGCCGTCCTAAGGATGGCAGTAGAGCAAGAAAGCAGGGGCTGGTGCACTCCATTCCAGGGGCCAAGTAAAGTCTCCTGATGGTTTTTGTAAATAAAGGTTTATTGGAATCCCACACACTCATTCACTCACTTATGGACTGCTTGAGGCTGCTTCTGTGCCACCGTGGCAAATTTTGGGACCTACAAGAGAGACCAAATACCTTGTAAAGCCTTAAACACTTACTAGTTGGTGGACATTGATCTAACTTGGACCACAAGGACTGAGCTCAGTGTACAATGTTGAATGAAAAATTACGTACATAATCTTTGTAGCCAGTGGCAAAAAGAGTATCTGTGCTTGCATACTCTGTTGTTTCCCTTTGTAAAAATGAGAGTAGTTTAGGATTTAACTAAATAAAGACTTTCTAAAACTTTTATGCTTTGAGAGTACGGGTAACACAAGAGAAGCATGATGCACCTTAGAATGCTGTGAGATAACAATTTACTAATTGCAGAAGAGAGTTTGCCCTGCTTGTGTGTGGATTTTTCCTCTTTTTTGAAGTGGTCTAGCTGGATAGGGACTTCCTGTAACAGCTCTGATGAGCTTGTGTCTAATATAGAAGATGTAATATGCCCTTAACAAGGATAATACATCAGGACTCTTATTCTTCATACAAAGGTCATTACTGTTGGGTTAAACTGTGAGCTTCCTGGGAGCAGCTCAATAGGATTTTAGTAGAAAAAGGAGGTAATGAGAACCACTGAAGAACTCATCATTTGAGACAGTCTAGTTCTGCCCTTTCTCTCTTTGCTTCTGAGAAACAGCAGTTTATCCAGCAGGATGCTCTCAGAACCGGATATAGTGTTTCCTGGAAGCTAAGCAGACCTGTGAGGAGTCAAAGGTCCCACACAGTGACAAGTAATTAAGGATTCTGTGCAGCATTGGAATGCACCCTGCAGTCAGGACACACTATTTTAAATGATTTCAATTTATGGACTATTAATGCCCAGCAGTAGGTGTTCTCCTCCTGTGTTCTACCAAGTTAACCAGTGCTTAGATTCACAAACCTCAGCCTACCCCTGTGGTGCCTTTGCATTTTGTTTCCCTGAGAATATTGTGGTCTGTGAATTCAAGGGAAATAGAAGATGACTAAGTGCAAAAAGTCCTCAAGTAAACTTTTTCCCCTGCTTAAGTCCTACACTTGTCTCCCTACCTAGTCATCTTCATAATTAATTTTTGTCTCAACCTATTCACAACTCCTGATCTATTTTACCTAACCTGATTTCTCATCAGACTTGGTTATTCTAATTGTCCTTTTGAAACACAAAGTGTGTTTGGCAATGCAACATAATCAGATTCTTTTTCCATTTCATTGCTTCACTTACTGTTTCTTTTGCATTGAATTAAAGGGTTGTATCCAACCCTTATGAATTATTAATTATCATTGTGGGATTACTCAGGAGGCATCTTCACCACTAAAGTGGTGAGGACAGCAGATGGGATCCTATTTGATCCTGTTAAGATTTTGAAGAAGCCAAACAAATTCTCTAATATGATGGAGAGTTTTTTTTTTTAACTTATCCTTATTCCCAATGATTAATTCATCTATTCTAAACTTTTGTACTTTCCCATTTACCCCTGGACCTTCACTGCTTTCTCTCACCAATCCTTTTTTTTTTTTTTTCTTAATTTTAATTTTATTAAATTGTTAATATTTTCACATATACTTTCCCTCTCCCTCTCCCTCTCCCTCCCCCCACCCCCATTCCTTCTCCCCCACCTCCAACCTACCCCCCACCCCATCCACCCGCCACTCCCCAGGCAGGGTAGGGCCCCCAACCAGGGTTCCACCAAGTCCACCAAATCTTCCTGTGCTGGGCCTATGCTCATTGGTCTATCTGGTGATATAGTTGGATTCTACAAGAATTAAAGGAAGGAGAGATGGCTCATTGATAAGGTGCTTGTCCTGCAAACATGAAGACCTGTGTTTGAACTCCAGAAAGTTTGTGAAATATTTGGATATGGTGGTACATGCTTGCAATCCCAGCACTGGGGAGGCAGAGACAAGAGTTGCTGTGGGAATCACTGGTCAGCTAGTCTATCTGAATTGGCAAGTCTCAGGCCAAAAAGAGATCCTGTCTCCAAAATAAAACCAAATAGGTGGACACCATCAAGAGGGATGACACTGAGGTTGATCTCTGTCCTCCATGTGACCATGTACACACACACACACACCAGGACAGCCCTTGATGGTAGACACTTTAGATAATTGATCTTTATCTCACTCAAAGGAAGAAACTCTTGAAATGATGGTCTTGATTGAATAATGTCTAAGATCTATGCCCATTTTGCAGAGGTAAATAGAATTCATGCACACATAATTCACTTAAGATATATGGGTTGATGTAGTGTTAATCCAGATATTTCCAGAGACTATTAGAAGCAGGGATGAGTCCTTCCTTCAAAGCAACAAGACAAAACATATACTTAACTTCAGACTTCTGGTTTTCCAAGATTACAAGAAGGAAAATATTTTTATTATTTTAAGAAATATATACTGTGGCAATTTGTTACACTAATTAGTCTTAGAACATTCGTCTATGTGCTTGTATTTTAATAAGACATTTAATTCCAAAATAAAGAACAGTAGGAGAAAACAGAAAAACCACTGAAAGTTTTGTTTATGAATTCAGTCTGTGGTTGCATTAATAGTATATATGATTTTTATCAGTTCTTAGAAGAGATTTATAATTATTTTTGGCATCTAGCCTTTAATATTTTTTGCTAACAATATTTGGGGAGATCTTTCTCAGTATATACACATGGTGGCATTGATTACTCTTTTACCAAATAGAAAAGTTATTGGAAATTACAATTAGCAAACAAAGTAAGAAACACATTATTTTGCATAATAATCAGATAAAAGCAACTTAAAACATCAAGGGACTGTTTATCACACAGGGATTTTATAGAAGAATATATAGATGGGGTTGAGCATCTTAGCAAGACCCAAATTCCAAATTACTAGGCCTGTTCCTAAGGGGGGCCTATAACACATGCATGCAATAAAGTCTTTTTAATTCTGAATTGTTTAGTCTTCTTGGGACAAAGGGAATTGGGAAGCATGCAGTGACAGCCTGCATTAAGTTCATAGTGACAGCATTGCCAAAAGGAAAAAAAAAAAACTTTCTCTTTCATGTGTTACTGAAGTGCTCTAATTTTGTTTCTTGTGCATTTTCTTTTTCTCACCCTAGGATATCAAGGCTGTGCACCATGTCTCTAGTGGTCAATTTCTGATTAGCACTTTTAGAGTACTGCCAAGTTTTAACCCGACCTTGTCTTTTCTTTGTTTATCTCAAAGGTTCTAAGAGCCAACTGAAAGCTGATTTCTGGCCAGAAGGTGAGGGCCTGCTGTTTTCAAGGGGAATAGTCATAAGGGTCTGTGAACAGGGCATGATGTTAGAATATGGTGTGTTGGAGATAACCAACTCTGGAGCACTGTTGAATCCACTGGGTAGCTATCCCAAGTAGGCAGCTTGCTTGAGCAACTTTGAGTGATGACTGATTAAAACAATTACTTACACAAATGCTACTCCAACCCCAACCAGCCTCTAAAATCTCAAGTAATTTTTTTTTTTTTTATTTACCAAAGTGTTTGGGAACTAGGAGTCAGAACCTCACCTTAAGTCAAAGGAGAAATAAGCATGCTCTAGTCTCAAACTCCTTTTGCTGGCTGTAACATCTGTATGACTTGTGTAGCCATTTCACTCTCATTCTAAATAGTAAAGCTGAGGATACAGAAGCAAGTCCTTAGTTTTCACAGCAAAAGAAATTTTGATAATTCTATTAAAACTTTGAATGAATCAGGAAAGCAGAAAGCCCAAGGCTAACATGGCCCATATCATGGTTGGTATGGCCAATATGTATTTCTTTGCCCCTCCAGGATGCATATCCTAACCATTCCTTGGGAAGGAAAGTAGCCCAAAAGTGTTAAGTTATCAGCAGGTGAGTGGCATGTAAGGTAGTCTCTTGATTTCAGTCACCAGTTAGCTCTGGTACTGGCACATTCTATCATGTTTCTGGGTTTCAATTTTTCAACTCTTAAATGAGAACACTAAACTGGACAGTTACCAGGGTCAATCAATGCTGCTTTAAAATTCATGAAAACCTCCATCTTTCCATCTTAAACATTCTGGGCGGCTCAATTTCATAAAGTTGTGCAAAACAAAAACCATGAAGTTGGGAGGGAATGTGTTATGAAGGTTGTGGGGAAACTTGGGTGTGGGGAACAAGAATGGTAGTAGATGTGTTCATATTTCATAGTATACACATCTGAAATTCTCAAAAATAAAGGAAAATAAAAAATGGGAACTCAGGATTTTATAATATCTTGTGCTATTTTCTTCAAAGTTCTATTAGATTCCATTAATTCATATGACTGTTTTTATGCCAAGATTTTTATTATTGTAGCTACATAGTAGATTTTGAAGTCAGGGATGGTGTTGCCTCCAGAAGTTTCTTTGTTGTACATGATTGTTTTAGCTATCCTGGGTTTGTTTTTGTGTATGAAGCTGAGTATTGTTATTTAAAGGTCTATAAACAATTGTGTTGGGATTTTGATGGGGATTGTATTGAATCAGTAGATTGCTTTTGGTAAGATTGTCATGTTTACTATGTTAATCCTATCCATAAATGTTAATCCTATCCATAAATATGGGAGATCTTTCCATCTTTTGGTGTCTACTTTCTTTCTTCAAAACTTAAAGTTTTTGTCATACAGATCTTTCACTTGTTTGGTAAGAGTTACCCCAAAATATTTTATATTTTTGTGGCTATTGTGAAGGGTGTTATTTCTGTGATTTCTATCTCAGCTTGTTAACCATTTTTATGTAGGAGGGCTAGTGATTTTTTTTTTAGTTAATCTTGCATCCCACAATGTAACTGAAGGTGTTTATCAGCTGTAGGAATTCCCTAGTAGAATTTTTGGGGTCACTTATACATATCATCAGATCATCTGCAAATAGTGAAAGTTTGACTTCTTCCCTTCCAATTTGTATCCCCTTGATCTCCTTTTGTTGACTTACTGTTATATCTAGAACTTTGAGTACTATATTTAATAGATATGGAGAGATTTTCCAGCCTTGTATTGTGGCTGTAAGCTATTCTCTGTCTTGCCTGGTCCCACTGGACCAGTTTCTCTCCCACCCATTGGTCTCTGAAGCTCTTTATTAAATAATCATTTCAAGGCTAAATATTAATTATAATTGTTTGGCCAGTGGCTCAGGCATATTACTGACTACCTCTCTCAATTAACCAATTTCTGTCACTCTACATTTTACCATGAGGCTCATGGCTTGTTACCTCACATCTTGCTTCCCCAGCGGCTACATGTCATCTCCTTGTTCATGATTTTAGTGGAATCACTCTGAGTTACTCCATTTAATTTGTTGGCTGTCAGATTGCAGTATATTGCTTTTGTCATATTTAGGTATATTCCATGTAGCCTTGATCTCTCCAGGACCTGTATTATGAAGGGGTATTGAATTTTGTCAAAGGCTTTTTCAGCATCTAATGAGATGATCATGTGTTGTTTTTCATCCATGTTTTTTGTATCATGGGTTACCTTTCCTTTACAGATTTCTGTATGTGGAACCATCCCCGCTTGACCATGGTGGGTGATTTTTTAAAATGTGTTCTTGGATTCAACTTACCAGTATTTTATTGAGTATTTTTGCATCCATGTTCATGAAGAAGACTGGTTTGTAAAGACCATGACATAAATCCACACACCTATGAACACATGATTTTTGACAAAGAAGAAGCCAAATTTATACAACGGAAAAAAGAAAGCATCTTCAACAAACAGTGCTGGCATAACTGGATGCTGGCAAATTGATCTATATCCATTTTTCTGCACAAAACCCAAGTCCAAGTGGATCAAAGACCTCAACATAAATCCAGTTACACTGAACCTGATATAAGAGAAAGTGGGAAGTAGCCTTGAATGCATTGTCAAGGAGACCACTTCTTGAATATAACACCAGTAAGTAGCACAGACACTCAGATCAAAAATTAAAAAAATAGGACCTTCTGAAACTGAGAAGCTTCTTTAAGGCAAATGACACAGTCAACAAGACAAACCAGCAGCCTACAGATTGGAAAAAGATCTTCACCGACCCCACACCTGACAGAGGGCTGATCTGCAAATTTTATAAAGAAATCAAGAAACTAGACATCAAAATACCAAATAATCCAATTAAAATGGGGTACAGAGCTAAACAGAGAATTCTCAACAGAAGAATCTCAAATGACCCAAATACACTTAAAGAATTGTTCAACATCCTTAGTCATTAGGGAAATAGAAATAAAAACCACTCTGAGATAGGATCTTACACCTGTCAGAATGGCTAATATCAAAACTACTGAGGACTGTTTATATTGGAGAGGATGTGGATTAAGGAGAACACTCCTCCACTGCTGGTGGGAGGGACACTTGTACAGCCACTTTAGAATCAATATGTTAGTTTCTCAGAAAATTGTCAGTCAATCTACCCCAAGACCCAGCAATAGCACTCTTGGGCATATGCCCAAAAGATATTCAATCATACCACAAAGATATTTGCTCAACTATGTTCATAGCACCATTATTCATAATAGCCAGAACCTGGAAACAATCTAGATGCCCCTTAACTAAGGAATGGGTAAGGAAAACATGGTACATTTACACAATGGAGTATCACTCTGCTGTGCAAAACAATAACCTCATGAAATTTACAGGCAAATAGATGGAATTAGAAAAAAAAATCATTCTGAGTGAGGTAACACAGACCCAGAAAGACAAACATGGTAGTACCCACTCATAAGTGGAAATTAGGGATAACCTCCAATCCAAAGCCCCAGAGAGGCTACATAACAAGGAGGGCCCCAAGAAGGATGCCAGGATTCCACTGGGAAGGGGAAATGGAAGAGAGCTCCTGGGTAAACTGGGGAAGAGGGTGGGGAGATGTGCTGTGTGGATGGGAACTTGAGGGTGTGGTTGGGCAGGCTGGGTGGTTTGAGGGCAGGAAGGAGAAGAATCATGAAAGAGACATCTTGATGCGGGGTATTTCAGGGTTAGGGAGAAACTTTGTGCCAGGGAAATTCACAAGAATGAACCCCGCCGAGACTAGCAATAGTGGAGAGGCCTGAATTGGCCATCTACTGTAATCAGATTGATGACTACAGTAATTGTCATCAGAGAGCCTTTATACAGTAACTGATGGAATTGGATGCGGAGATCCAGAGCCAAGCACTGGGCTGAGCTCTGGGAGTCCTCCTTAAGAAAGGGAGGAGGGATTGTAGGAGAGAGAGAGAGAGAGAGAGAGAGAGAGAGAGAGAGAGAGAGAGAGAGTGTGTGTGTGTGTGTGTGTGTCTGTGTCTGTGTGTGTGTGTGTGTGTGTGTGTGTGTGTGTGTGTGTGTGTGTGTGTTAAGGTCATGGCAAGTCAACCCACAGAGAAAGCTGATCTCAGCTGGAGCTCACGGACTCTGAACCAAGACTTAGGGAGCCTGCATGGGTCAGACCTAGGCCCTCTGCGTGCTTGTGACAGTTGTGTAACCTGGTCTGTAAGGATCCTGGAAGTGAGATCAGGACCTGTCCCTGTTGCTTAGCTAGCTTTTGGGTGCCAGTTCCCCATGCTGGATTACCTTGTCCAGCCTTGATGCAGGGAGTGGAGCTTGGTCCTGCCTCAACTTGATGTGCCATGCTTTGTTGACTCCAATGGGAGGGCTTACCCCTTCTGAATGAAGAAGGAAGAAGTGTGGATGGGGAGGAGGTAGATGGGAGTTAGGGGAGGGAATGGAAGAAGAGGGAGCAGACACTGAGGTCAGAATGTAAAATAAATGAAAAAAAGTTAATTAAATTTAAAAAAGAGTTCTCTTATTTGGCTGAACAAGGACATGTCCCTTGCATTGAATCTTTTGTCTTACTGCTTAACTGTAAAGGGTGGTTTCCATGGTGATAAAGTTGTTGATCCTTGACAATGCTTTCAGTGAGTTTTCATGTTTCCTTTAAATGGCTGAGAGGACCTGAACTGCCCACCAAAGACCTTCAGCTGCTAATACCCAATCCATTCATTTATCCAGTCAGTCCTCATAACAGATACCCAGGCTGGACATGCTATCACCCAGGAGGGCTGTTTGAAGCAGCAGCACTTCCAGGGGCAATTTGAAAATCTTCACTTTCTCTTCTTTAAGTGGGAAGCTGTTCCCTCATCTCTTCCTAGGAACGAGCATCAGATTTGTCGGTATTCTCTAGAGGCAAAGCTGTAGATAGGCATACAGCCTGACCAACTACAGTCCCTTTTATATAGGCTTTCTGCCTGTGTATATTCATGATGTTAACCACAAAGCCATCCTGCCCTGAAGCCTGAGTAGGGTTACATGCTGGAAAATAGTCTTTTCTAATTGGCACAGAGCATATTATGCAATGGGGCAGGCCTGCTTTCCAAAACCCAAGTATCTCGTATGCTTTCTCAGTTTCATATTTAGATTTTCATTTCCACAGTGAAATATTTTGTCCTGTTCTGAGCCTATTTTTAACTACTTCTCTTAGAAGAGAATATTTTAAAATCCACTTAATTTTTATGAGGCATTTGGTTTATTATACTAATAAATCTTCCTTTAGTTTGCCAAACAATTGTAGTGAGTGTGATAAGTTTATGTGGAAATTAAGTAGCACTCCATCTTTTTTTATAAGACAGAAACACGTGTAAAAGGAAATGGATGTAGGCTGGAATTAGAGAAGGGTTGGGTTGGGGGGATTCCTGTGTTGTTCTTGCTGGAGAGTGTTTACATGGAAAGCTTTATAAAAGATTTGTTAACTAGAATAGACTATAAAAACACTCAGGACTTAGGTACAGAGATGAGCTGATGGAGTGGGTTGAATGCAGGATTCACAAAAGATGAATAAAATGTGAGTACAACTTAAAGAATTCTGAGTAGATTAAAGGACTAAGTGTGAAAAGGAAAAGTTTCAAACATTTGAAAGAAATATAGAAGATTTACATCAGAACTGGGAAGAATTCATTTTAGTGGTATACAAAGAACCAAATCATAAGAAAAGTATTCAGATGTTTGGCTTCATAAAAATTAAAAACTAGAAACTTGGGCCAGGGAGACAGCTTAATAGTAAAGAGCTTGCTGGGCATGCATGTGAACCCGAGTTCCATGCTCAGCACAGCACCCATGTAAAGAGCTGGTCACTGGGGCATGCCTGAAAACCCAGCAGGGCATGACAGAACCCAGGGTTTTCTAGACATCATGCCTAGCAGAATTGGAGACACAGGTCCCAGTAAGGGACCTGCCTTTAAAAACAAGATGGTTCCTATTTAAGAGAAACTGAGTTTTAACCATGTAGAATAATTGTGTAATAAATTTAGAATGAATCTATAACAAAGGATCAAATTTCCATATTGCCCTTCAGACACTACATAATTTAAATAAAAATAATGTGTAAAATAACACTTTGTTAGGCTTATGTTTCACTAATTACCTATTAACTCATTGGCTAGGGAGGTACAGTAAGAATTTCCCATTTCCATCATCATGCCTTTGATTTTGAATGAAATAAAAGACAAAAAGACACATTTATTAGTCAATAAATATTTGATATTTTAAAACTAATATTTGAGTTACTGTCCTAAGTAACCTAATATAATAGAATCTTCCTAATATATACATATATATGGATGTGATTGAAACAGAATCACTAAATAATTGGGGAGACAGAGAACAAAAACTGGACATCTCTCATTACAAAATGAAGCTTCTGTTTCCAGGAATGGGTTCCATCTAGAAGAGTGGTTGATCAGAGGGGTCTCATGCAAACCCCCAAACAACCCAAGCTATTGCCAAAGAATTGGTTGCTCTCCACAAACTAATGGCAAGGCCCTATACAATTCATTGAACATGGAAAAGTGAATCTGGTGCCTAACCAGCGCCTTGGCTCCTACTGATTAGGTACTGGAAGGTACTCTGCAAGCTACCAAACCCTGTGATCTACAATGGTGACCCGGATGTAATATGCACCAGTGTAGTGGTGGCACAAAGCTTGTGGGACTATGCAACCAGTGTTTGATTAGATTTAAGGCTCCCTACATGAGATGTGGGACTAATCAACCAGTATTTGATTAGATTTAGGGCTCCCTACACGAGATGGAACCCATTCTTGACACTGTTCACTGTTCAAGAAAGAACCTGAGACCAGGTAGGCAAGGGAGCTGGGGGAAAACCAAATACCATTGTTCTGCTAAAGGACACAACAACAAAATGACTCCCAGTGACATTCTGCTATGCTCATGTATCAGTCTTCTGTCTTGCAAGGGTCCAGGGAAGAATTAGGGTCACTCTAGGATGAATTTAGGCTTAAGAAAAGCAGCAGGAGAGCCATCTTTGGTGAACTGACTGACTACCCATTGCTTCACAAAAAACTTTTTATTGTTAGATGATTCAGGCTTTAGCAAGCAATTTCCAAACATCAAAACCTCTTATCTGGAGTTGTTTGAATGAACCATTTGCCTTAGCAATTCTCAGCCATGAGACCGCCTGGTTGTCCAGGTTCTCTCGTAACTAAGTTAGTCAAAGGCCCTGGAATCTCTCAGGAAGAACTCACATAAGAATCAAAGCCTTCAAACAAAAGGTAGCAATCACAAAAGGTGGCAATCACAAAGGATAGTTCAAAGCCTTTAACTGCTAACAGTCCAGAATTCAAGCCAAACGCAACGTTTCTGTGGAATCTCTTGCTACACTTATAGATCAGGGTCTTGCTCAGCAATAATCAGAGAAGCTTGTTCCTGCAGGTGATGGGAACAAATATAGTGACTAACAGCCTGACAATGTGCAGAGAGTGAGAGAGACCTTGGAACACTTGGTTCTAAATGGGATATCTCTATCAACTACCTCCCCTCACACCTCCTGAAACTGAGTGTAAGAGGAGGCAGAAAGATTCCAAGAACCAGAGGGGATGGAGGACCCCATGAAACACGACCCTCCAAACACAAGAGAGTCACACACATGAGCTCATTGATACTGAGACAGCATGCACAGTGCCTCTATAGTAGACACAAGCCTACAACTGTATCCTAGAATCTGTCTCCAATGGATAACCATTCACAAATTTTAAAACATTACTTTTCATTTTCTCCCATGGAGTCTCTTACTGGAGATACAAAGCACTCTTAAAGCAAGCCCCATGCTCAGCAGTAGATGAACAACACCAAATGAACAACACTGGCATTTTTATAGTATTTTTCTTTTCTTTTCTTACTCTATGGGTCTTTTGCTTATCTATTACAGTTTCCAATTTTAAGTTTTTAGGGGATCCCTGGGCATGTCATGTGTGCTGTCGTTGTGTCTATATGTGCTTTATCGTTGGCTCTTTTTTTATTGTTGTTGTGTTTCCCCCTGCTCAGGTTTGTGTCTTTTTGTTTTATCTTATTACTTCTTTTTCTTGTTTTTAGATGCATGTTTCTTTCCTAATGAGAGAGAGAGAAATAAAGGATATGGATTTGGTGAGTGGGGACATATGGAAGATGGGGGGGAGTTGGAGGTTGGGGAGTGGTAAACCATCATCAAAATATAGTGTATGGGAAACTCCATATTTAATGAAAATGAAAGAATATATAGAGACCAGTGAGATAGCTCAGCAGGTAAAGGCACTTGGTGCTGAGACTGATGACTTGAACTTGATTCCTGGGACCTAAAGGGTGGAAGGAAATAACAGATTCCTTCCTGTAATCAGTTCTCTGACACATGGAACAAATACATGTATACCCACACACATGCAATAAACAAACAGATAAACAAATATTTAGATGCAATACAAAACAAGACCCAGCCAGGGTCACATGGTTCTTAACAAATTCATGAACTCATGACTCAGAAAAGGACTCAGAAATTGAGTGAATTTGAAAAATGCATGGAAGCTCTTATCACATAGAACATTGTAAGGGATTGGGATGAAATGTTAGGCAAGACCATTGATTCTTGGATGTCTTAACAGATGCATAGTGTTCCCAAAGTCACCTAGTTGTACAAAGGAAAGATGAACAGATTGTTTATAACAGACAAACAAATGACACAATTATGCTTAAGAAGGTACTGAAATACTGCTGCTGCTAACTGATGATTGTGATAAGAAAACACATACAAGCCATATAATATCAGTCACATGAATTGCTGTGTCACGTCAGAACTGCCTTTAGAAGCATAGAGCAAGGATCACTTCTAGAGAAGAAGAAAATGACATAAGGATAAAAGAAATGTTTACTTCATCATTAAACCCTCATGGACAGGGGTTGGGGGAGGGGAGAGGGAACTAGGAGAAAGAGAAGGGGAGAAGAGGAGGGGAGAGGAGGACATGAGGAGCAGGAAGGTTGTGCCAGGGGAAGAATAGAAGAGAGCAAGATAAAAGATACCATAAAAGAGGTAGCCATTACCATAATAGAGGGAACCAGAGAAATCTGGCACTAGGGAAATGCCCAGAGACCTACCAGGATGACACCAACTAAGAATCTAAGCAATAGTGAAGAGGCTACCTTAAATACCCTTCCCTGATAATGAGATTGATGGCTACCTTATATGCCATCCTAGAACCTTCATCCAGTAGCTGATGAAAGCAGACACCCACAGCTAAACACTGAACTGAACTCCTAGAATCCAGTTGCAGAGAGAGAGGAGTGATGAGCAAAGGGGTCAAGACCAGGCTGGTGAAGCCTACAGAAACAGCTGACCTGAACAAGAAGTTGCTCATGGACCCCAGACTGATAGCTGGGAAACCAGAATAGAACTGTTCCAGACCCCCTGAACGTGGGTGTCAGTGAGGAGGCCTCGGCAATCTATGAGGACTCTGGTAGTAGATCAGTACTTATTCCTAACATAAGAATGGACTTTGGTAGCCCATTCCACACAGAGGGATACTCTCTCAGCCTAGATACACGGAGGAGGGCCTAGGCCCTGTTTCAAATGATATGACAGACTTTGAAGATCCCCCAATGGAAGGCCTTACCCTCCCTGGGGAGCAGAAAGGGATGGGATAGGGGGTCAGTGGGGGACAGGGGAGGCGGGGAGGGAGAGGGAACTGGGATTGACATGTAAAACAAGCTTGTTTTTAATATAAATAAAAAACATGAAGCAAAATGAGTCAACTTATAATAATTCTTAAAGATTGGTATTTTTTAAAATGATTTTCCCTGAGAACCAGTAATAATATGGAAGACTGTTACAGCATGCTCAATGGAGGTTTGTGAGTTACAGAGCGCAACACTCAGAGAAAGTACAAGCAGTCCTTTCAAATGCACAGGGAGCCCTCAGGATGGACCTCATACCAAGGCATAAATATTTTTCAATACATGTTATGAAACTGAAGTTATGCAGGCTATGTTCTGTGACCACAGAAAAAGTAAATTAGAAAGATAGCCAGAGTGTCCTTGAAACTTGTAAATAAACCAAACACATCTAAATAATTAAAGGAGCAAAGAGCCAAACAAGAGGTAAAATATTTTAAACTGAATAGAAAATGAAACAAACCATTAAAATTCGACAAATACATAAATCAGTGACTGAGGGAGCTTTTTAGTTTTTTTTTAATTCATCTATTTATTTTACATTCTGTCCACAGCCTCTGCCCCCATCCACCACTCCCAGTACCAACCTCCATTCCCCCTACTCTACTCCCACCCCATCCCCTCCTCTTCTGTCTCCATCCAGAAGAGGTCAGGTGTCTCCCGAATATCAATAAAACATCACATATCAGCTTGCAGTAAGACTAAGCACCTCCCCTTGTATTAAGGCTGGGTCAGTGTAGAAAGGAGAAAAAGGAGCAAGGAAAGGGCAGGGGAGGAGGTGCTTTGGGACCAGCTTACCCTTGGTTTTCTAGCTCCTTAGTCAGTTGCCCTAAGCTTTTTAGTGTTATGTTATGTTAAGCTTATGTTTTAAAAAACACTTGCACATGAGCAATTATTAAGAATGATTTGGGGATGAAGGGATAGCTCGGTTAGCAAAGAACTTGATGTGCAATCATGAGGATCTGAGTTTAATCCCCAGCATCCATAGGAAAGCCAAGCATGATGGAATGTGCCTAGAATCCCAGTATTGAGGAGGCAGAGATAGGAGGATCCTGGGAAGGCAACTGACTAAGCCATCTAGCCTAATTGGTGGAGCTCTAGGTCCCATTGAGAGACCAAGTCTCAAAAACTAAGGCTAAGTGACTGGAGAGATGGTTCAATATTTAGGAATGCTTGACACCAATCATGCAAGCTGGGAGCCCAGCAGATGCCTGTGGGAAGGGTAGCTTTAACTGTGAACTTGACATATCTAGAATCACCAGAGAGAAAGGCTTCTGATGATAACTATGAGGGTTTGTCTTAATTGTGCTAACTGATGAGGGAGGGACTTCCCATCAAGGTATCATCATTCCCTGGGCTTGGGGATCCTGGACTGCATGAGGAAGAAAGAGCTAGTTCAGCACTGGCATATATGCTGTCACTGCCGTCTGTTCCTGGTCACCGATGTGACATTTGTTCAAGCTCTTGCCTCTGTGAGTTTCCTGCTATTGAATGCATCCTGAAACTGTGAGCTAAAATAAACACAGTCTCCCTTAAGTTGTTTTGTCAGGGTGTTTTAACGATAGCAAACAGAAAAGATGGCTTCAACTACCAATAACACATACAAAATCTTCTTCTGGCCTGAACAGGCTTGTGGGCCTGTACATATATTTGTACAGATACTCATGTGAACACATACATATAAATAAAACACAATTTAAAAAGTAAAGGGGAACATGATCAAGGAGTAAAGACACACCCATGCACCCACTCCTACAAGTAAACACGCATGGGCTCTCACACACAAAGGCTCATTTTTCAGAAGCTAAGGCAAAGGGAACCAACGAAGACAATAGCTGAGGTCAACGGGATTCTAAAGTTTTGAAGACAATGGAGAAGTTATAAAATGAGGTGTGATGCAGGGGGAGGAGCTTGGTCCTGCCTCAACTTGATATGCCATGCAAAGTTCTTGCATGCAAGGATGAGGACCTAAGTGAGTTTCATCTCTAGCACCCATATTAAAAACAAACAAACAACAAAACCCCCCAAAACAGGTGAGGTGGCCTGTGTTTATAGCCTCAGCACAAAGGAAATAGAGACAAATGGACCCCTGGCATGCACTGGCCAACCAGCCTAGCCTGTTTAGTGAGTGGGAGACCAAGGAGAAATCATGTCTCAAAACCAAAAGTTGATTGTACCTGAAGAATGAAACCCAAGGTTGACTTCTATTGTCCACACGCAAATGCACACACATGCATGTGCACACCCCCACATTTATACCTGTATCTACACATATGCATAAACCTGCACACACACAAACCTAACCGCGCACACGCGCGCGCGCGCGCGCGCGCGCGCACACACACACACACACACACACACACACACACACACACGCCTATGCATGCAACACACACATGTGCAGTAAATAAAAATGTTTGCTAACAGCAGAATATTGGGAATTGGCGAATGATTGAGGCAGTGATGCTTGAATTAGGGAAACATCATTTGCCAATCAATTCAATAAACATTGTACCAGGACAGAATTACCAATGAATGCTATATTTGGAGGAAATTTTGATGATGGAAAAAATATGTTTACATGGTCATAAAGTGTCTCCCCAGAGACTGTTTCTTAGTTACAACAGTAGGGATTCAGAAATAATTAAACTGGAGAAGTTTGGCAGCCCCTAGACTAGGTAATGTAAATTAGCATCCTCCATGTGGGGCAAATGAAGGACACATTACTGCTCCAATATTATTAACTAAGGGTAAGAACATCAATCATGATAGAATATCCAAAAACATAACTTGAGAAACATTCATTTCTAAAACATTCAAGTCATTAAAGACAACAATTCTCAGAGTATTTTTGATATAAAAAGACTGTAGTAGGAAAAAATGCTTGCATTTTCTGTAAGTTCTCACTGAAACTTGACAGGATGGCCTGGAGACCTAGGGTAGAACCAAACATGATTGGGGGAAAACATAAAAAAAACAAGCCAACCAACCAAAATAAACGAATCTTAATGATATTCTGATGTACTCATAGATCAGTTCCTTGTCCAGTGATCATCAGAGAGGCTTCCTCAGGCAGCAGATGGGAGCAGGTGAAAAGACCCACAGCCAGATGTCAGGCAGAGTGAGAGAATCTAAATTGGAGGTCTCCATCAGGTCCCTTCCCTGAGAGATCAGGAACCCCCTGAGGAAGTATGGGAGGAAAGACTGTAGGAGTCTGGAGGGAATGGAGGGCACGAAAGGACCATGGACCACTGAATCAACTCAGCAGGGCTCACATGGTCTCACAGAGACTGAAGATGCAAGCATGGGTCTTACACGGGTCCACACCAGTTCCTATGCTTATATGTTACATCTGCTATCTTGGTGTTTTGTGGGACTTTCTATAGTGGGAACAGGTGTGTCTCTAGCTCTTTTGCCTGCTCTTGAGACTCTTTTCCTCTTAGTGGGTTGCCTTGCTCAAACTCGGTATGAAGGCTTTCACCTTGTCTTACTGTATCTTGTTTTGTCCTGTTTAGTTGTTGTCTCTTGGAGACCTACTCTTTTCTGAAGGTGAAATGGATCTGAGAAAGAGTGGATATGGTGGTGGTGGGGGGGATGCTATGAGGAGGGGAGGAAGGGGAAACAGTGGTCAGGAAAAATCCTAGGAAAATATAGTCTGTTTTTAATAATAATAAAAAGAAACTTGAGTTTCTAAATTGGTGGTATTAGGAGGTCAGAATTTTGTGGAGGCAGTTAGATGAATCATTGAGTATAGATCACCCAAGGATGCTGTTAGTTCCCTTATCAGAGTTCCAAGACCTGTTTGATTCCTCCCTCATGTGATTACACAGCAAGATGATTGCTGTGTGTGATATAAAAAAGCTGACAAGTATCTTAGCCTTGCATGTCCCAGCTCCCAGATCTGTGAGAAATGGATGCATTTATGCTACCCAGTTGGTGGCTTTTTATTATAATAGCCGAGTTAGGAGCAGTGAGGTGCTGCTTGAGCAAATAATGAAAATATGAAAGTGGCTTTGGTAATGAGTGGAGGGTGTTCAAAAAGAAAATTGGACCCACAGGCATCTGCTTTGAGGAATAAAATTGACATTTGTATACTTGTCTTTCTTTCATGATTGGCTCATTTAAATGTTGTTTCTGCTTAGATTATGTTTAATTTATTTTTAATAGAAAGCTGTAAGAATTTTAATTATTTAGGAATCATCACTTTGTCCACTCTCTACTAAACTCAGTAAAGAATGGACAGTCTCAAAACTGTTCTCACGTATTCTTGAGAAGAGTGCATCTTTAAAAATTTCTGTTAAGCTGCCCAGTGGTGGCACATGCCTTTAGTCCCAGCACTCAGTGAGGCAGAGGCAGGTGGATCTCTGTGAGTTCAAGGACAGCCTGGTCTACACAGTGAGTTCCAGGACAGCAAGAGGTGTTACACAGAGAGACCCTGTCTCGAAAAACAACAAACAAACAAACAAACAAAATTTCTATTAAGATGAAAATATGAAGTTGGATATGAAGCATTTGGGGAATGGAGGCAGCCAGATCAGGAGTTCAAAGCCAGGTGTGACTCTGTAGAGAGTTGGATATTAGACAGAGAACATGGGACTATGCCCCCCCAAAAGATAAAAGTGTGAATTACAAGAAAGCAAATTACTTTTGCCTCAGAAGGAATAAGGTTAGATTCATGGAGTATGAGGATTTCACAGAGGTGATGAGTAATGACAGACTGCCCTCATTCCTTTTGGGAATAAATACCATTGCACCCAGCCCAATGACTAACACCCACTGTTCATCCATTGTGCATCTGGTGCCTATTCCAGCTCATACTCTGCTGTGACAGGAGCAGTGTAGCCACCTTCCAGAAATTGCTTGTTCTCAGAAGCCATGCTGGGATCATAGGGCAAATAGAGTATGTTTGTTGAAAGCTATAAGCTAATTTGATATTTTCCCTCTTCTTGAATGAACTTTCCTGATGCCTTTACCTTGCCATGGTCTGAAGCCTATCAGTGCACTGCACTGGGGAAAAATACATATTAATGTGTTCAGTGAGTATCATGGGTAAATTGTGTTTATCTTATTTCACCAAAAGCTAATGGGCATGCATTTTCTATTCTGAATAATTTATTTGGAAGGGGTGATTATGAAGGTATAACTTGGATTGTATCTGCCACACATACATTTCAGTACTTCCTGGAGAATGATAACTTTTAATATATCCAACTCTTAGCCTCCTTCAATTAGCTAGCGGCTTCCTGGATTATTGATTTCAGTTTAATATGTCTTGATGTCAGTGGGGTCAGCCTCAGAGTCCTGTGACCTGTGCAGCTATTAAGAGTTCCACCCATTTGCTTTAATACTTTCAAGACAGTGGTTCTGGCTCAATTTTTCAGAGATATTAAATAAGGAGCTCTGAATTTTAATTTTTCATTGAATCCTGCAAATTATGTAGCCAGACTGGGTTATATCTAACTCCTGAGGAATTTGCTGACACTGGTGAGGGGCAAGGAAGGAAGGAAGGAATGCAGAGCTTGTCTGTGAGTAACTGAGTGAGTTCCAGTAAGCCTGTTTTTTTTTTATCTATTGAAAATGAGTAAATGAATGAATAAAATAGCCACTATAATAACTTTAAAATGCTTACAATACTTGAACAAAATGATATACATGAAGATATAATGTAAGATGTATTCAATGATATTCATATATTATTAACTGTCCCCTTGCTCTGTATTTTACAGGCATGACATGAAGTCATACTGT